>NW_015505507.1:103021-107392 GCF_001515645.1 Sinocyclocheilus grahami
AAGTGTGTTGTAACGCATGCATTACTGAACATGTACCGAGTAAAATATTACTGAAAATTGATTAGTAATGCCTTACACTACTGCGTTACAGCAAAAAGTAATCCGTTACTGCAATGCATTACTTTTGTAACGTGTTACTCCCAACACTGATTAGGAGTGAGGAGTTGGGGTGGAGGAGGGATGCCGGAAAACTGTCATGGGACAGAGGCAGGTAGGCTGCATATATATATATATATATACTGTATATATACAGTATATACGTATTGTGCTAGTTAGGATGGTTAGCTAAACGAGTTACACCTATGCCAAATTGGTTGATTATCTGATCGTGCTCCTCCCGAACCTGATTAATAAAACATCATATAAACATCATATATATTGCGATATGAAAAAAAAAAATCACCAGATGACTTGAATTGCTCTATTTGAAAAAAAAAAAAAATCAATGATTGGGATGATTTGTAGAAATCAGCATAGAAAATAAACAAATTACAAGCATAGATAAATATAATAGAACAAAGATACAAAAAGTAAACAGTGCTTTATATTTTTCAGGTAAGTCTAACAGTATTCAGGTGCAGAAATTGAATAAATGTAAAATAACACTGCATAGTCTTCACTGTATAAATTAAATCTAATAAATCTGTTTTAAAGTTACAAAAGTGTTTATTTCTCTATGTGTTTTGTTGTTTGATTAACATTCATGATACAGAAAGCGACAGGAACATTAAACTGCTGTGAATATACCGTTACACATTAATTTCCTTTCTCAATTGTTTACCTTCACCTAAGCCATAAGCAGCTGTGTTTACAAGGATACTTCCAGAGACATGCATTTTGAGATCATTTTGCGCGTATGTGTCATTTCAGGCACACATAGACACGGAAGTGAACGGGATTCAGAGTTCACGTGCATCTGCGTGGCTCTCACCGTGTCTACATCGGACACGAGCGGCGCGGTACGATGCGACAAAATACTACAAAACCCATTATAATCAGTGATACTGTCTATACTGGATGTGGCGCGGCACAACGTAATAAAATACTATAGAACCCATTATAATCAGTGATGCTGTCTACACTGGATGCGGCACGGCGCGACAAATCCCCGACAGTAAACTGATGCCACATTCTATTTATGACGTACTGACACAAAGTTAAAATAATTTGCAATGGTCGCTTTGTCGCATCCAGTGTAGACAGATTTCAGAGGTGCGGGGCAGTGCGACACGACAGCTGTCGCGTCCGGAGTAGACACGTTGTCTGTGTGTGAGCAAAGAAAACGATCAGTATAAAAATAACGCTCAGTATATAAACATCGCACATCCTGCGATGTGACTATCGCGGATGCGCACATTGCGATATCGATGCTGAAACGATATATCGTGCAGCCCTATCATGAACGCATGTAAAACATAGGGCTGTAGTAGTCGAGTTCGGTCTCTAGACATTTTTCTATCGTCTCGGACTTGTTGGTGTTTGCACTCGGACTTGTCTCGGACTTGGTCATTGGACTCGCCAAGTGTTCTTGTTGGTCTCGACCGAGTCCAGCAATATGCTTTTTTTCTCCTTCAAAACAAAAACACATTTGCATGTCGTGCCTGAAAACGTGTGGAAAATGCTAGGCGCGCCGCTTTCTCCTTCTTTCCAAAGCACTCTGTAGCCTGCGCTCTATGCTTGCGCTCCCGTGGCATCTGCCGTTGCTAAGAAACTATGACCTGCGCTCTCCATGAAGTTTCAGCAAAGGATAAATGGATTTGCAGCACTAAAAATCCCTTGAGGTAGCTCTGCTACTAAATTTATTTTAAAAAATGGCTATCCTTGGACAGCTATGATCAGCTGTTTCTCCATCTTGGCTTAGCTTTCAATTTTGTTATGGGAAAGGATGAAGCTGATTGGTTAATTCTTGTCACATGACCCGCGGTTTTGGGCTAAAAGTGTGTTGTAACGCATGCATTACTGAACATGTACCGAGTAAAATATTACTGAAAATTGATTAGTAATGCCTTACACTACTGCGTTACAGCAAAAAGTAATCCGTTACTGCAATGCATTACTTTTGTAACGTGTTACTCCCAACACTGATTAGGAGTGAGGAGTTGGGGTGGAGGAGGGATGCCGGAAAACTGTCATGGGACAGAGGCAGGTAGGCTGCATATATATATATATATATACTGTATATATACAGTATATACGTATTGTGCTAGTTAGGATGGTTAGCTAAACGAGTTACACCTATGCCAAATTGGTTGATTATCTGATCGTGCTCCTCCCGAACCTGATTAATAAAACATCATATAAACATCATATATATTGCGATATGAAAAAAAAAAATCACCAGATGACTTGAATTGCTCTATTTGAAAAAAAAAAAAAATCAATGATTGGGATGATTTGTAGAAATCAGCATAGAAAATAAACAAATTACAAGCATAGATAAATATAATAGAACAAAGATACAAAAAGTAAACAGTGCTTTATATTTTTCAGGTAAGTCTAACAGTATTCAGGTGCAGAAATTGAATAAATGTAAAATAACACTGCATAGTCTTCACTGTATAAATTAAATCTAATAAATCTGTTTTAAAGTTACAAAAGTGTTTATTTCTCTATGTGTTTTGTTGTTTGATTAACATTCATGATACAGAAAGCGACAGGAACATTAAACTGCTGTGAATATACCGTTACACATTAATTTCCTTTCTCAATTGTTTACCTTCACCTAAGCCATAAGCAGCTGTGTTTACAAGGATACTTCCAGAGACATGCATTTTGAGATCATTTTGCGCGTATGTGTCATTTCAGGCACACATAGACACGGAAGTGAACGGGATTCAGAGTTCACGTGCATCTGCGTGGCTCTCACCGTGTCTACATCGGACACGAGCGGCGCGGTACGATGCGACAAAATACTACAAAACCCATTATAATCAGTGATACTGTCTATACTGGATGTGGCGCGGCACAACGTAATAAAATACTATAGAACCCATTATAATCAGTGATGCTGTCTACACTGGATGCGGCACGGCGCGACAAATCCCCGACAGTAAACTGATGCCACATTCTATTTATGACGTACTGACACAAAGTTAAAATAATTTGCAATGGTCGCTTTGTCGCATCCAGTGTAGACAGATTTCAGAGGTGCGGGGCAGTGCGACACGACAGCTGTCGCGTCCGGAGTAGACACGTTGTCTGTGTGTGAGCAAAGAAAACGATCAGTATAAAAATAACGCTCAGTATATAAACATCGCACATCCTGCGATGTGACTATCGCGGATGCGCACATTGCGATATCGATGCTGAAACGATATATCGTGCAGCCCTATCATGAACGCATGTAAAACATAGGGCTGTAGTAGTCGAGTTCGGTCTCTAGACATTTTTCTATCGTCTCGGACTTGTTGGTGTTTGCACTCGGACTTGTCTCGGACTTGGTCATTGGACTCGCCAAGTGTTCTTGTTGGTCTCGACCGAGTCCAGCAATATGCTTTTTTTCTCCTTCAAAACAAAAACACATTTGCATGTCGTGCCTGAAAACGTGTGGAAAATGCTAGGCGCGCCGCTTTCTCCTTCTTTCCAAAGCACTCTGTAGCCTGCGCTCTATGCTTGCGCTCCCGTGGCATCTGCCGTTGCTAAGAAACTATGACCTGCGCTCTCCATGAAGTTTCAGCAAAGGATAAATGGATTTGCAGCACTAAAAATCCCTTGAGGTAGCTCTGCTACTAAATTTATTTTAAAAAATGGCTATCCTTGGACAGCTATGATCAGCTGTTTCTCCATCTTGGCTTAGCTTTCAATTTTGTTATGGGAAAGGATGAAGCTGATTGGTTAATTCTTGTCACATGACCCGCGGTGCACTTGCTGTGTTTTGAAAAGTTTAGATTTTTCTAATTTAATTTTCTACCTGTTAGATTGTGTTTTATTAACATCTACACCTAGTTCCTTCTACAGCCTTTATTAATATTAGTTAACTTTAATTTCAGCATTCACTAATGCATTATTCAAATGACAAGTTGTGTTTGTTAACATTAATGCACTGTGAACAAACAATGAATGAACAACTGTGTTTTTATTAAATAATGTTAACAAAGACAAAAATAAATAGTGTAATAAATATATTGTTAATTCAACAAAACTCTGGGGTTTCAGCGATGACTCATCTGAACGCCTTTGATTGGCCATTGCATTAATAAACTCAGTGGAATCCTATGTTATTGGTTGTAATGCTCACCGCTGTAAAAACAAACTTAGTTTAAATATTTAGTTTTATTTGTTGGCCCTAATATGCACAGTTAATTATTCATTTATTTATCACAAGTAATCATCATTGCAAAAAAAAAAAAAAAAAAAAACCCAATGTTTTAC
>NW_015505507.1:107600-108372 GCF_001515645.1 Sinocyclocheilus grahami
ATCCTTGTACAGCTATGATCAGCTGTTTCTCCATCTTGGCTTAGCTTTCAATTTTGTTATGGGAAAGGATGAAGCTGATTGGTTAATTCTTGTCACATGACCCGCGGTGCACTTGCTGTGTTTTGAAAAGTTTAGATTTTTCTAATTTAATTTTCTACCTGTTAGATTGTGTTTTATTAACATCTACACCTAGTTCCTTCTACAGCCTTTATTAATATTAGTTAACTTTAATTTCAGCATTCACTAATGCATTATTCAAATGACAAGTTGTGTTTGTTAACATTAATGCACTGTGAACAAACAATGAATGAACAACTGTGTTTTTATTAAATAATGTTAACAAAGACAAAAATAAATAGTGTAATAAATATATTGTTAATTGTTTGTTCATGTTAGTTAATACATTAACTAATGTTAACAAATGACACCTTATTGTAAAGTGTTACAGACTCTTTTTATGAGGTTAGAGATAGGGCTGAAAGATGAATCGTATTTTCATTGTCATTACAAAAATAAATAGTGTAATAAATATATTGTTAATTGTTTGTTCATGTTAGTTAATACATTAACTAATGTTAACAAATGACACCTTATTGTAAAGTGTTACAGACTCTTTTTATGAGGTTAGAGATAGGGCTGAAAGATGAATCGTATTTTCATTGTCATTACAGTATGAACATGTTATTTAGCAATGGGCACCGAAACGTGCTATGAAATAGCAGAGTTGGTGGATTTAGGCGCCAGAGTGCAGAATTCAGCACTCAACAAAACT
>NW_015505507.1:109284-113922 GCF_001515645.1 Sinocyclocheilus grahami
GAAGTTTCAGCAAAGGATAAATGGATTTGCAGCACTAAAAATCCCTTGCAGTAGCTCTGCTACTAAATTTATTTTAAAAAATGGCTATCCTTGTACAGCTATGATCAGCTGTTTCTCCGTCTTGGCTTAGCTTTCAATTTTGTTACGGGAAAGGATGAAGCTGATTGGTTGATTCTTGTCACATGACCCGCGGTGCGCTTGCTGTGTTTTGAAAAGTTTAGATGTTTCCAATTTAATTTTCTACCTGTTAGATTGTGTTTTATTAACGTCTACACCTACTTCCTTCTACAGCATTTATTAATATTAGTTAACTTTCATTTCAGCATTCACTAATGCATTATTGAAATGACAAGTTGTGTTTGTTAACATTAATGCACTGTGAACAAACAATGAATGAACAACTGTGTTTTTATTAAATAATGTTAACAAAGACAAAAATAAATAGTGTAATAAATATATTGTTAATTGTTTTTTCATGTTAGTTAATACATTAACTAATGTTAACAAATGACACCTTATTGTATAGTGTTACCGACTCTTTTTATGAGGTTAGAAATAGGGCTGAAAGATGAATTGTATTTTCATTGTCATTGCAGTATGAACATGTTATTTAGCAATGGGCACCGAAATGTGCTATGAAATAGCAGAGTTGGTGGATTTAGGCGCCAGAGTGTAGAATTCAGCACTCAACAAAACTCTGGCGTTTCAGCGATGACTTATCTGAACGCCTTTGATTGGCCATTGCATTAATAAACTCAATGGAATCGTATGTTATTGGTTGTAATGCTCACCGCTGTAAAAACAAAAAAACTAACAAAAAATATTTAGTTTTATTTGTTGGCCCTAATATGCATAGTTAATTATTCATTTATTTATCACAAGTAATCATCATTGCAAAAAAAAAAAAAAAAAAAACTCCACTGTTATCACACATAGCAGAATTTCCTCATATCGTGCAGGACTATTAGAAAGGCAAAATCAATGCAAATCAGTGGATATGTCTGCTATAATAGGATAGGTGTGTTAAGGCCAGTTGGAGCTAAACTCTGCAGGGCATTGGCCCTCCAGGATCTAGTTAGGAGACCCCAGTCCTACAGAGTTGTTACTTTGCACATGCTTTTTGATCATTACAAATAATAATGTAAAATTATTTTCTTAGAATAGGAGATATGCTGTCTCTCGCATCACATACATTATCAACATCAAGAGGCCTTTATTAACCCCCCAGAGCTGTGTGGAGTACTTTTTATGATAGATGGATGCACTTTATTAGACTTCTATTGAACTACTATCTCAACAGCCATTCACACTGCCATTATAAATCTTGGAAGAGCCAGGACATTTTTAGATCTCCAATAACTCCAATTGCATTTGTCTGAAAGAAGAAAGTCATCTACACCTAGGATGGCTTGAGGGTGAGTAATTCATGGGGTGATTTTAATTTTTGGGTGAACTATCCCTTTAATGTATCATTAATTCAACTAATTCACTGAAAAACAATGATTCATTCAGGAACAAAACAATCGTTTACGAGTGAGTCGTAGATTACACCAAATTATGTATCATTATCATCAATTTTAAAAAACACTGATTCATTCAGGAACACCACTTAGAACTATTTTCATTGGCAGAGCTTTAACAGATTAGAGAGTTACAGGGAACTCTGGAAAATGTTAGTTGCACTATAATAACTTCTGTTGTATAAACTATTGTAAGTAAAAATCTGTGATATTTCCCTTACAGTCCATAGCCAAAACGTATTTCTAAAATTAATTATTTATGGAACATGGCTTTCAAGAGATTAAAAGACCCAATGTACAAAAAATTATTCGCTTCTGACCTGGTGTGAACTTAACACACCTCTTGATCCCAGGAACACTGTTTACTCTTGTATTACAGCACAAAGTTAGACTACAGCTTGATAATATAAGACGGGTGTGAAACCATGACGCGTAAAATCACTGTAAATAACTGTGCACGTATATGAAAGAAAAGGTCAATAATAATATTTGGCAACAGTGGCTTGTAATACAAAAGCCTAGAGAAATGCTAGTGGAGGGCAACATTTATGTCACACAAAAAGCACTAGCCTTAGCCATTATAACTTTATACTGTTATGTTCTTTGACAAAAGTCTCTAAGCTGTCCATTTGTGTGTACATAAAAGGTTTGTTGCTATACCTTGCCTTAAAAAGCACAATTCTTCCATTCAGGAACAAGAAAACAAGAAAATGAATACAGGAGAAAAATAAAAGTATCCAAACAAGTCTCTAAAAGACAGCCTAGCTCCTAATAAAGAAATAGAAAAGCTAATCTATTTGCTTCATTAGTCCTGCCGTAATTAAAAAAAAACAACAGAAAGCAGTGTGTTTTATTGTTTTCTCAATAGTCACAGAGCTAATTTAACAAACAGCATTCATATAACCAAGAAATGAGAGGCTATTCAATCAAGAAGCGTTAAACACACGCACACATACTACTCAAGTTAATATTCTTCAATTCACCTATTCCCATTTGTGGGAGAGTTCTCACCCCGAAGCGGAAAAACAGCATGCTTAACAACATGTTTACGAGGCAAGAAAGTCACTCTGCGTAACTGAGGGTCATTAAGACAAGCACTCCACTGTCACTGAGGACTCGAGATTGTTGTGTGGCTTCTTCTCCAGACAGACTATTGGCAGAGATTGATTATTTTGTGTGTTGCCCTTATAGTATTCTGGATTTGATCGTGAGGGTCCACTAGGGGAAGGGATGGGCAGAATTCATGAGCTAACAAGTCACCACCACAGGACAGCTTTTTAATAAACGATCATTTGAAAACATGCTAAGCAAAAAGAAAAAAATGAGAAGCAGGCCTAAGTGGTTTACACAGCAGGATTAATTCATTAAGTGAATGACTCTACAGAAGGGGTAAATATACATTTCTATTAGCAGAAAGAGCTGTGTGTAATTCACCCACACTAATAGGAAAAAGAACGTAGCTTCCATTACAGACGTAGACATAAACCAACCAGTGTCGATCCAAGCTGTGATTCAACATTTACTGCCCTTTATACTGATAGAATGATGTTTGTAAGCAAAGCAATGCTTGTTTCATGTACATAGTACTTAAGAGGTGCATATTTATTTTGCTGGTCATATTAACAGCTTACAGCATTCGTGCTGCCCACGTAAGCAGCATAGCAAAAGTCTGGCGAGCTTAAAGTGCATATTCCAGGTTATAGACCCCAGTGAGTCGATGTATAGAAAAATAATGTAGGAACTAGATTTTCTTTAAACTATACTTTAAAATACGCTATTAAGGCTTCTGGAGTCGTTTTTGTGAGAGAATTTTACTTCCGCATCTGAAAACCGGCAAAACCGGAATTGACGTAACGAGAGGGAGAGCGGTCCATAGGAAAACAATGAATTGCAATGACAGTTTGGACGCTGAGGAAATTTTAAATGTTTAATTACACTTATGACGGACCACAGATACAATTATGAGCCTGCTATGTGGCCAAGAGAGCAGGGACAGGCCAGGATTAGACAGAACAACGATCAGGAGACAAATTGAGTTGTGTGAGAACAAGGCAGGTGTCTTGGTGAGAGACCAGTTTTAGCTTACAGATATACACACGTTAGCTAACGATATGCAATCAGGCAATAGCACAGCTAGTATTGATCGTCTATGAGTACTGATACTTACCAGTAACAGAAACTAATAAGTGTTGATCAGGCGTGTTACACTCGTTAATATCCCGACACAAACGTTAAGTGATATAGCGGTTTCTCATCACCGCAGGAGAGAGAGATAAACACGTTTTTGTTTCATTGTGTGTGGGAAATGTGAGGCCATGGTCACAGCTGAGGAAAGTCAGTGCTGCAGGGAGTTAGATGCATACCAGGCCTTAGAGGAGAATGTGACCCCCACACACTTGCTGCTTGCTGTCTGACTCTGCACCCAGGCTTTGAGGCTTGCTGTCTGAACTAGGGCTGGAACGATTTTGGAAAATAATCTAATTGCGATTTAATATGCAATTATCATTTTTTAAAGCTCTTTATGTTCTGTATTATTCAACAAAGACAAGCTATAAATCATTGTATAGTATGACCAACACACTATTAGATAGATTAAACATAAATGTTCTTTTCTGTAGGCCAGGCCTATATGTTACGATGAAATTAGGTGATGCATTGATATGAATGACATTTTTATTTAACAACTACAATCACAGTACATTGACTGATTTGTTAAACTTCCAACTTTGTAAGCATGTAATAATTATGACAACATAAAGCACTGAAAAATAAGCCTGGTGTAAACATTAATATGAAAGTCAGTAACAAATCACACAAACTAAAGTAGATTGCAGAAATATAAAAACAAATCTGTTGCTTTAGCACACTACTTTAGGTAATTCACAGTCACTGTAATAAACATATGTAAACATGTGCACTGCACTTTTTAAACACTGTCTGTTAACTTTAGACCAGTGGTTCTCAAACTTTTTTGGTTGCGCCCCCCTTCAGACTACCAAATAATTTCACTAAACATTATGAAAAATGTATGTTTTTTAATTAAAAAAACCTACAGGGAAAAAAACTCCCGCATCACTTGAAACATTGAAAAATAGCATAGAGAGAATAACTTATTATT
>NW_015505507.1:114059-126968 GCF_001515645.1 Sinocyclocheilus grahami
TCCGCTAAGGCATAGGACACACAGGCTTTCCTCACCAACGACATTAAACAGTGTCTACACCGGACGCGAGCGGCAAAATACAGTAGAACCATTATAATCAGTGACGCTGTGTACACTGGATGCGGTGCGGCGCGACCATAGACTGTATTGGGCGTGACACAACAAAACCCAACATTAAACTGATGCCTTGTTCTATTTATGACGTACTGACACAAAGTTAAATGCATTTAGCTTTTAAATGACCAGCACCTGCCTGGGTCTGTGCCACTTCATCTATGGCTTTTCTCTTCGCTTTCACAAACCGATCAATCTCCCATTCTAAGTTACATCCTTTGGCTGTTTACTGTTTTATTTTCTTTTTCTGCTGATGGCCCGCGCTCGACTTGAAGCAGCGCTGCTTAGACCAATGGGTGTGTCATCAAAGCACAGCGAGAGCTGTAAGAGAGCGCGGACGCCTCCTTATGCTTTCTCTCGCCGTACTTTGATGTCATACAACGATCTGATTTTCAAGTCGAACACACCTCTTTACTCTCGCCTGTCACGTGACCGTGTAATCGCAGCCTCTGCGATTGAAAAATCGAAATGTTTCATATCGCGATATTATCGCAAATGCAATTAATCGTTCAGCCCTAGTCTGAACCCGTATGTGCTACAGACAGCCTATATGCACTTCAGACAGGAGCATGGACCTCTCCAGGCCAGCAGACACCTGTATGTTTAGGGCAGAGATCATTTATTATTCTGAGCTAAATACTTGTATGTATAAATACATAGTAAATTAAAGATTTGAATATTAAAAACATCTGAATATTATATATATATTTTTTCAATTACAAGTTGCCTATATTTAGGTCACAACTACCTGTAAGTCACACTTTTTGATGCCATTGGTATAAGGCAATTTTGACTGCATACAGGCTAGTTGTCCACTGGGCCCATGGCATTCTGAGCAGGCATATCAGGAAGGCCTTACCTGCATGTGTTGTGTCAGCCATTAGAAGACCGTTTCCAGAGGAAGGAGGACTTTATTTATAGCCCCATTTAGGTGACAATCAATAAAAAATAATCACAATCACAAATTGTCTTACTGCATAAAACTTGTTTATGAAGTTTACATCAGATAAATATCAAGCAGATCTACATTTATGGTTAATTCAACTCTATTTTTGTTTTATTTATATTTATACAGCACTAAATCAACAAATATTATTTCCCAGCACTGTTAATACCTAACTCAAAACACAATATATGTATATATGTAGATGTAACAAACATATAGTACCGAAAGAAAAATATACCATCTGACCCATTTAAAAACATATAACAATCTTTCAATCTGAGTATCAGACTAATGTATTGTTAACGTGTGTTAAATCGCGAATGCTGTGCTAGATACACAAAAACAGCCTCATCTTGTTGATCCTCTGGAGGGATCTGGAAAGAGGAGCACGTGTAGTGGAAGACAGTGCTGCATTCTCGTAGAGCCTGTGGTGACCTGCAGTATTCCCCTCTCAGAGACTCCATGAGGCCTGATGCATATGCTGGGAGAAGCAAGAAAAGGTTTACATCACATTCACTGCTGACCATGCTTTTCCACTTGGCCTCCATCACATCTGCATCTCCATTAGGAGCGGAAGCTGCAGTCCAGTAGAGGTGGTTAATAACAGCTGGCCTCCACTGCTTCAGATCTTCACACTCCCTCATTACTTGCAATGTCTCCCAAAGCCTTATAAACACACCACATGACAAAAAAATTACCAATTAGCTGTGCAAACAATGTCACTAAGCTGTAACTAGACGGTTATAATATTGATGGTTATAATATTAGCAAACTGAGGTTAACCTACCATCTATGCCTTCTCACATAGTAACGTTTTTACACGGTATATAACATTATTGCTAATGCTTACAAGCTATGCAATACATGGTGCTTTACAACAACCCAGGGGCGTAGATTGCGCGGGGGACGTGTCCCCCCCCCACTTTTAATATCACGTAAATTCGCCCCCCTCACTTTTTCGGGCTTTCAAGAGCCGGTGTGAATAAATATAGATTTAAATTCAAAGAGACAGGATAGTCTGTGCATGATCTGATGTTTTATTCGGACCCAGAATAAGGCGAGATGAACATCACGGAGCGCTAAACGTGCAGTGTATGTTTCAGTCATACTCGAAGCCGATCACTTTTGATCAATTTAAAGCATCCTTGCTAAATAAAAGTGTTAATTTCTATTATTTATTTTCCAAAAAAATAAAAATTATACTGACTCAGCTTTTGAATGGTATAGTGCAGGGCTGCCCAAACTCGGTCCTGGAGGGCCGGTGTCCTGCAGAGTTTAGCTTCAGCTTGCCTCAACACACCTGCCTGGAAGTTTCTAGTATGCCTAGTAAGACCTTGATTAGCTGCGTCAGGTGTGTTTGATTAGGGTTGGAGCTAAACTCTGCAGGACACCGGATGTGACACTGAAGACTGGAGTAATGATGCTGAAAATTCAGCTTTGATCACAGCAATCATTTTAAAATATATTCAATTAGAAAGCAGTTATTTAAAATAGAAAAATATTTCACAACACTACTGCTTTTGCTGTACTTTGAATCAAATAAATTCAGGCTTGGTGAGCAGATCAGAGAAATATTTTCCCTTATTCTTTGAAACCTGAAATCTTGCTGTTGATAAAAAAAAGAAAGTCCATGTTATGCATCAGCTACCCATGTAGATGAATGTGTGACTCATGCACAGTTGTCAGTAGTGCTGTCACTCACTGTGAAACAAATTGACTCATTTTAGAGGGTGAGAAATTAAGAAGCAGAGCCGTCAATCATGGTTGTGTTCATTGCTGGCAGACCAAGCTCATCAAATGTAGCACACTGTTCCTTCAAACATACAGTGGAGTCCTGCATTCAATCCCAGCATGCACTGCTTCAGTATTCGACCCTCCATTTACAGTCAGTATGGAATCAAATCTGACCCAATTTACTTTCTTAACACACATTCTTATTATGAATAATTCATCAGTGCACGTTATTTACAAAGAAAATAAATCTGCCTTTGTGATATTTTACCTGAAACCACTTTTCAGCTGATGTCACCTAATTAAACGAAAACGTTTTATAGTTTCAATTTATATTAAATGCAATTAACTTAAGAGTGTTTTTTGACACATTTAAATAAAACCTATATACATCTTTATATATAATTGCATAATTCGATTGTCTTTGAAATATAGTTAAACTATACTGACAGGCATTTATGCTAAACTGAAATATATTTTAATGCAATTTCTATCTATATATATATATAAAATTTCTGTCCCCCTCACTTCTGAAATGATGGCTACGCCCCTGCAACAACCTATACACATCTCGTTGTGTCTCATTATTTAAATAATTATGTTCACTGATTTGGTAGGTAGAAAATGTTTAAAAACAAGACTTACGGTGTACAGTTCACGTTTTCGTGGAGCAGCATCTCTGACGGATCCGTGAGCATCATGTCTCCCGCCGACGGCCGAGCCACAGGGGTGGCACCGGGACCCGATGAAGGTGCTGTGTGCATCAGCTCTGAGTCTCACTTGCTTCTTGCTTCGATATCCCATGCCGCATCATATCGCCGGGATGATAATCCTCCAGAGTCTGGTCGGCGTAAAGTGATTGCTAAGTTACACACCACCGCGTTTCTCGAAGCAGATGCATTAGTGAAGTCCCGTCTCTTCACCTGCACAAACGCACCCAGGCCCGGAAGATACCGTCCTTTTTCTTGTTAAGAAACCTGTGGACACGATGTCCTGACAGGCTGGAGTTAGTGCAACCTCCACAAACACAATAATTTACCATGACGATGGTAAATTGAAATAAAAATAACTACCGAAAACACACAGACTCACGCCCGCTCAAAGCAGAGCGCGGCACACGACCCCCTCTCGTGACGTAATATGAGGCGATGTTAGAAAAAAAGTGGTTTTTGAGAACTGTCAAGGAAACCGACACTTTTTCTTCTAAATTTGTGCCCTCACGTCTTGTAAAACATTTACAAATCCTGCATTAACGGTTCATATGGTATTTTCATACAAGGTTATATATTAA
The DNA here is from genome assembly GCF_001515645.1 of Sinocyclocheilus grahami. Taxonomy (NCBI): domain Eukaryota; kingdom Metazoa; phylum Chordata; class Actinopteri; order Cypriniformes; family Cyprinidae; genus Sinocyclocheilus; species Sinocyclocheilus grahami. The sequence goes on from NW_015505507.1 coordinate 118,142, forward strand.
TTTGAAAAAAAAAAATTTAACCTGCAATATGCACTTTAATGGAAGTTAATTGTGTGCACAAAAATTTTTTCTATTCAGTAAATCTGACTGAAACCAGATTAATTATTATATGGATGTAAACATGTTTGTACAATTCGATTAGACCTCATTCTCATTTATTAAATTTAAAATAAATGTTTTGTTGTTGTTGTTTAATTTTTTTGTTATTTTAAAATGTAATTCATTCCTGTAATGACAAAGCTGAATTTTCAATGCATTTTTGCTAAATATATATATTTATCTTTATATATCTATCAATTTAAATATATATCATTTATTTAAAAAAAATCTTACTGACCCCAAACTTTGAATTAGTAAAAAGTAAAAATAACAGGAAAAAAAAATAAAAATCACAGAGTACACCTTTAATGAATTAGCAAACTACCGAAAGTTTGGGAGGCTTGTCAAACTACTTGGCAGTAGCTTCCTTTTGAAGCAATCAAACCTTTTAAATCATGGACAATTGCACTTTTGGCTGCAGAATGTTGCTCTGATTAACTGCTCAATCTGTCTTGTAAGAAACTCTGTGGTGTGACTAATGAAAATCAGCTTTGCATCTTAACTCTGTGAACTCTCAAAAGTGTGTGATGATAATGTGTCCAATCTCTTGCCTTCTATACCCTGAAGGACTGGTTAATTGAACAGTGCGCAGTTATGACAAAATGGGGCCATTGGAACTGATTCATCGTGTCCATAACCAGTGTAGTTGGAAGCTGGTGACAGGACAGATTTGAAATGTTTCCTTTTCAAATATAAAAACGCATCACTTATTCATTAAGGCGAAAATGATTTATACCACCTGAAGGTGCAGATAAAAGTTAAACTGTCACATGCATGAACAGAGAACTACCTCTGCATTATAACCTACCACAGGAAAATACAGAAGCATACAAGTGAATAAAGTACTAGATTCTTAATAGCACCAGGTGGGATTCAATGCTAATTAGACTGTCTCACAAAGCAGGAAAAGGCATAAACTAGAGATGTGTGAATATGAGAAGGGTCATCGAACATCCGGCTGGCGTCAGAAGATGATGGATGAAGTGAGTTTGTGGCCAATAACTGCATTCATTACCTCTGAATATTTACTGCCTGCTTCTCCTAATCAATACATACAGTACACATGCACCACCGGCCTCTTTCTTTTCCTCTTTCCTTTTTCATCTACTCTTCATTGCACACTCAGCTTGGACTTTCTGAATCAGATTTTTCTCTGTCCTTCCCAAACACTCTGCAGGTCACATCACTGAGGTCTGCATGAACAATGAACTCAGGTCCTTATAAACTAGCATTTCACAAACTGGGGTCTGCCTAAAATAGCTAAATAGAAAAAATATATACAGTGGGTACGGAAAGTATTCAGACCATGTGTGAAAAACTTGTTGCATCTTTCCCAACAAGACTCATGGCTGTATTAGATCAAAAGGGTGCTTCTACTAAATACTGAGCAAAGGGTCTGAATACTTAGGACCATGTGATATTTCAGTTTTTCTTTTTTAATAAATCTGCAAAAATGTCAACAATTCTGTGTTTTTCTGTCAATATGGGGTGCTGTGTGTACATTAATGAGGAAAAAAAATTAACTTAAATTATTTTAGCAAATGGCTGCAATATAACAAAGAGTGAAAAATTTAAGGGGGTCTGAATACTTTCCGTACCCACTGTATATACAGTGTTTGTCTCTTTACATTCCATATTAGGTGATTTAGAGCCAAATCTGCAATGACAATGCACTAGATAAATGTTGGATTAACATAATCGACTGTAGGTATAAATGTACAAAATGTTAGCAAGTTCTGTGTGGGCATGAAGTTTATAATTTATATACTGTATGTGTAAACATGCAATTAAATAATTTCCTGCTGATAAAACTCACAATTCAGTTATTCACAGTATGTGTATGCGTTTGACATTATGCATGTTCTCTAAGTAAACGTATTACATGTGCATCCTTCTGGCTATATCTGAATAATTATGCTCTGACAAAGTTTATGAAGTTCAGATTACGGTGATCATGTTTACATATAACATATAACAATTGTTGCTGAATATTAAGGCTTTATGTGACGTGCCTACGTTTAGAATTGTTTTCAGTGTTAATTCTGATATGGCCACAATAATATGCTTTGTAATAAGGCAACAATTATGGTTAATTAAATTACTGTGAGATGCAGAGTATATTATTCCTATGTACGGTTGTCAATTATTAAAGTGCCCCTATTATGGGTAATGAAAGGTTCATATTTTGGTTTTGGGAGTCCCCAACAACAGGTTGACATGCATGCGAGGTCAAAAAACACTTTCATTGTGTTATAATATGCATTTATTTTTACCTTACTTGCTCAATGACTCCCAAACGATACGCTCAACGATTCATTTTTCCAAACCCCTCCTTTGCAATCTGCGGTGATTGGTTCGATTGGTCTAATTTTCATTTCATCTTGCCTGTAATGCCTGATAAAGCAGCGTTTGTGAGCACAGTGCTGCTTTGTGTACAGCGTTACCGGGGAAACAGCTATTTTACGCTCCAAAAGCGGCACCTAGTGGCAAAGAATGAATTTGCATTTTCATTCAGACCAACCCGAAAAGACCAACAAGTGGGCAGGCAATATGCTAAAGTTTCATGTTGACGTCAACATGAAACAGCTTGGGATTCGTTTTAAAAACGACTCGCTTCAATGATTCAGAGTCAACTCTTTCTTTTGAGAGAATTACTTTATACACGGTGCACTTTCAGATTTAAAACTTTGCAGGATGTTTTCATTCACTTAGAGTTGTGTTACACACTGTATGAAAGGTAATTTTCAAAAATCCATAATTGGGGCACTTTAACATATTCAAGTGTTGTACAAGCTGAATTTACTAATTTGAAATCAAGTACTGCATTTTTATTTGTACAGACTAGACAAAAATACAAAAATACTGCTGTTTTCTTGACGCTATACTGCATACCAAGGCCAGTGACCAATCAATTAAATGAGGAATTCTCCTTAAAATTTAAATATATATGTTGTCCCATTACAATTACGCATTTTCTATAATTCTATATTATTTCAAAACTCCCAAGGTGATCAATTTTATAGAGAAACTGCAAAAATGCTCTAATTGTATGTATAAATGTATAATTTTGAGAGTCTAAATCCCAGTTTGATTGAGGAAACTAATTTAGTGAATCAAAATTTTCATGAAACATGACCTCCGCTCTGAACTTAATGGCTCATTCTTCTCTTCCCTCCTTCAACATCATAGGGGTCAGAAGGGTGTCTAATTGCATAAACCAAAACATTTAATATTTTTCACTGTACCAAGGGTCAGATTACTGTCAAAACGTAGAGGTGACATACTGAGCATATTGATTTCTCAAGCTTGTTTGTGTTTTTAAATAGCAATAGCAAAAAAAAAAAGGCAAGAAGGATTCTTTGTTAGATTAATCTTCAAACTAGTAAGTCCATTTGAATGCGACAGTAAGCCTGTAAGTAATTGCATTATTGAAACATAACTAACCTTTGGCAATGTGTCCTGAAGGATTTCATGCTTAGACATTTAAGTACTATTTACATTAAGCCACTATGATTCAATATAAAAATTGATTTTGAATTTGTAAAAGCTTGATTATATGCTGTAATAAATCAGTACAATAAATCAAACTAAACTTAAATGGCCTTGTGTAACTTGAGAAAGTAAAAAGAAAGTCCAATTTTATATACACTGGTGGCCAAAATTTTTAGAACACACTAGCATTTTCACCAGCTGAAAAATGGTTGTAAGTCAGTTATTTCTATATTTTGCTGTAGTATGTCAGTAGGAAATATCAGTTTACATTTCCAAACATTCATTTTGCAATTAATTGTAATAATCCAGTGAGATCTTCATGAAGAAACAGAACAAACTGAGACAGACTAAATCCAGAAGAACTGTGGCAATGTCTCCAAGATACTTCAAGAGACCTACCTGCAAATCTAACTGAAAAAGTATGCGCAAGTGCACCTAGGACAAAAGCTGCTTTAAACACAAAGGATGGTCCACCAAATGTTGATTTAATTTAGTTAAAAGAAGTTAATTGATTAAAAAAAATCTATTTATGACATTATTTTTGACAGCATCCTCAGCATCCTCAGCATTTGACAGCATCTTTACACAAGTGCCTAAAACACTACTGTAGCTTTGCAGGTAGGTTTCTTGAAGCACCTTGGAGACGTTGCCACAGTTCTTCTGGATTTAGTCTGTCTCAGTTTGTTCTGTTTCTTCGTGTCATTCCAGACAGACTGGATGATGATGAGATCAGATCTCTGTGTGGAGCACTGCCTGTTGTCAGACTCCTTTTGCAAACAAAGCAAATCTCACTGGATTATTACAATTAATGGCAAAATGAATGTTTGGAAATGTAAACTGTAATATTTCCTACTGACACACTACAGCAAAAGATAGAAATAACTGACTTAAAACAATTTTAAGCTAGTGAAAATACTATGATATAATATGTGCATTACACAATATTGTCCACAAAAAGGCCAAAGATAGACTGAGAACTGCGCTGGAAGATGTCTAACTTCCTATGAACAGTAAAACACTCCTCTCTCATATGTTCTCTTTCCCTATATGTCCTCTCTCTCTTTCTCTCTCTGTTGTGCTAGTGGGTGAATGAAGAGAGAAGTGCAGCACAGGAGAGCGGAAGTGTCTCTGATCACAGGGGCTCAGTCATTATCTCTCCTAATTGTCTCTTCCTGGCATGGGGGAGGTTACCGCGGCAGCCATTTCCACAGCAGCTGTCACCACTTGGCGGCAGAATAAGTGGAAACATAGTGTGAGAGAGAGAAGCAGGAGTCCTTGACAGCACGATGCTCAGCACTCAAAGAAGGAAACAGAGGGAGGCTTAGAGCCAAGGGGCACTGCATGAGAGTGACAGGATAAGACCAGGAGAAAGTGAATGAGTGAATGACTAAAATGTTTCGTGTTTAGTCCCTCCCTCTCTGTCTGCCTCCATCACTTTCATCATTATTATTATAGAGTGTGGGGCTGCTTCAGAGGTAGAATTATCATACACCATGCAGTTAGCTTAGATAGGATTTATGGATAATGCATGTATGTGCACAACAATAAATTACTGTCTTACATCTTGATTGATTGATTGTCATAAACAAAACATAAGACGTTTATAATCAAGTGAAAGGAAGATTTTTGTAAATGTTTACAGAGTAGACTTTGCTTATATATACAGTGTGTGTGTGTATGTATATACATATATGTACACACACACACATATATATAAAGCGAGGTTGAGCTGCTAATCTGTAAACAACAGTGTGTTCCAGTTCCTGCCAATATCCAGCAACTTCGCACAGCCATTGAAGAGGAGTGGACCAACATTCCACAAGCCACAATCAACAACCTGATCAACTCTATGCGAAGGAGATGTGTTGCACTGCATGAGGCAAATGGTGGTCACACCAGATACTGACTGGTTTTCGGACCCCCCCGGACAGTAAAACTGCACATTTTAGAGTGGCCTTTTATTGTGGCCAGCCTAAGGCACACCTGTGCAATAATCATGCTGTCTAATCAGCATCTTGATATGCCACACCTTTGAGGTGGATGGATTATCTCGGCAAAGGGGAAGTGCTCACTAACACAGATTTAGACAGATTTGTGAACAATATTTGAGAGAAATAGGTCTTTTGTGTACATAGAAAAAATATGCCCAATATTCTGAATATGAACTAAAGTAGTCTAGCAGCAATGCTCATATCAAACAAATTACATTTGTTTAAAATTGTGTTGCACACACAATGAACTCAACAGCAAACATGCAGAGATTACAGAAGCAATGTTTACTGACGAGCATTCAGCAAATGGTTTCACATGAGCGCTTTCCAAAAAGCAGATGACAGTAGGAGTACCCACTGGGGTAGAAATGTCACCATGCTGGGGTAAAAGAGCAAGATGGATCCTCTGATAACCTCAGTAAGACTTTGATGTATCTCAGCTCTCGAACACGGGGGAACAAACCGAACAAAACGACAATTCACATGCTTGAACAAGCCGCGGTTAATCTGGTTAAGGCCTGCATTCATGTGCAATTAGTTTCAGCGCTCCATATCGCAAGGAAGCATTAATATCCACGCCTGTAGCACTGCTCAATTTGAAGTCATTTAACAGTCAAATCTTTGGAATTGCAATTTGGCCCTCAAGCTGTTCCTGAAGGCAGAGTACAAGTGCATGTGTCTGTGTGTTAGCGAGTGTATGTGTGTGTGTTTGAGCGTGCAATATACGTCACTTTGTGAGTCACATCATTCGAGGCTCTGTCTATTCACAGAGCTTGTGTATTTGCATGTTACAATTTCCACGTTCCACTTCTTAATCTGTGACCATTCATTCTAAAATCAACATGAAGCCAAAATTGACTTTTCACTTTCTTAAACCAGATCCCTTGTTTTATTGTGAGCTATTCATTGGTGCATGTTATTACAAAGAAAAATTACAGATAGATAACTTTGGAAACTTTTATCAAAAAGTAATAACTTGCTCTTCCTCTAACATGACTTTCCTTACTCGTTGAATATCTAGTTTACTCGGAAATGCAATTACAGTAGTAAAATGGGTTGCAACAACAATTCACATGTACAGTACGTTAAAGTTTTCTGTGCCCTATAATTTATGTTTTTCACAATTACTTTTATTAACATTTTTAAAATAAACTACAGTACATGAAGAGGAGTGCTTTTAAAAAACGTAGATGCTTTTGTTGTGGTCATGTTAAAGGGGTCATATGATGTTGCTAAAAAGAACATTATTTTGTGTATTTGGTGTAATGAAATGTATTTATGTGGTTTAAGGTTAAAAAAACACAGTTTTCCACATACTGTACATTATTGCTTCTCCTCTATGCCCCGCCTTTCTGAAACGCATAGATTTTTACAAAGCTCATCGGTCTGAAAAGCGAGGTGTGCTGTGATTGGCCAGCTATCCAGTGCGTTGTGATTGGTCGAATACCTCAAGCGCGTGACAGAAATGTTACGCCCCTTACCATATTGTGATGCCATGTCCCGGCCGGAGCAACGAGACAAAAACATTAAAACCCATTATAAACTAGGCATTTGTTGCATCCAGTTGGGACATAATTACTGATTATAATGACTTATACTGTCTTTTTACACATCGCGTTGCATCGCGCCGTGTAAACATAGTAAACATAAAACCATCTGCATTTGTGATCGGAGAAATGACAAACAACAAGCGCTACTCTACACTGCTCAAAACTTGCGTTTGAATCATCAGTGGCAAATCCTTTAAATATGAAAACATACTTACAGTTTGTGAGTCAGAACAGCCGGCATTGTAATCTATTATCCCAGGATCAGGAAACAGTCCTCCATAAAATCACGACATGGCGGCAGCAACAATACTACAGTGAGAATAAAAGTTAAGCCTTCTTTCTTTGTGTGAACATTTGGGAGGCGTTATGCAAATCTTCCCACATAGTGACGTAGACATGTGGGGGCGTGTTAGAACTAGCCGTTTTAGGTAGGCGTGGTTGACTCTTAACTTTTATAAAGAATATCTCTTTGTATTTGAGACTTTAGTCTTTGCAACTTTACAGATCTTCTTTATGCACCAAGAGCTTGTAACACTCCAAAGAGAAAGGAAAAATTGAAATCGCATCATATGACCCCTTTAATACCTCTGTTATCTCACAGCCACCTGAGCAACATTATCACGCCCCAGGCATTCCAATCGTAATATAGTGTGAAATCATTTCTGCTTTATAACAACTCAACGTGTCCTCCATGTAACCTTCACAGAACAATCAGAGCACTGATGCACACATACATGCATACACAAACGCAACAAGCACATCTGAAATTGAACTTGAGTGTAGAAGAACATAAAAACAAAAACACCTTGTATTTCTTATATAATGGATGAATACCAAGCATCTTGATGATCACTGTACGCACACAGACATACATAAACATGCACAAATACCGTGTTTCCTAATAGAGTTTGACATATTTGGAACTTCCTACAAAAAATAATCACAATCACAGCTGATAAATATACATCAAATCAAATAGTGAATACAGTAAATGATGCATTGTGAGTGTTTTACACTAAACAGACTGAATATTCAAGCCATTTTTTTGAACTTTTGAACAAACAAAGGTATCCACAAAACTAAACAGCACAAGTGGTTTCAACTTGAAAAATAAAGAAAATAGTTTCTTGAGCAGCAAATCAGCATATTAAACTGATTTCTGAAGGATCATGTGACATTGAAGCCTGGAGTAATGACTACTAAATAAACTAGAAATAAACTACTATATAAAATATATTCAAATAGAAAACTGTTATTTTATATTGTTTCATATATATTACTGTGCATTAGAAGCATCTTTTAAAACATTAAACGACCGCAAACTTAAAGTGTATGTGTATATAAATATATATATAATGCGTTAAAAATATTTAATGCAATTAACGCAGGGGCGGGGCTAGGTTTGGCCACCCCACTCACAACTGCTAAAGATTTGCGTTTATTTGAGATTAATCGTGATTAATTTCAGAAAAAATGTGCGAATAATTAGTTAATTTTTTTAATCGATTGACAGCATTAATATATACACACACACATACACACACACACACACACACACACACACACACAGACACACACACCTGAATATCTATAAGCTTGTGCAATTCATTCATTAGAAACATCTTTTAAAACATTTTTTACTTTTTTGACGGTAGTGTGTATATATATATATATATATATATATATATATATATA
>NW_015505507.1:126990-146641 GCF_001515645.1 Sinocyclocheilus grahami
TATATATATATATACATACATACACACACACACACACACACACACTTCTGAATGTCTATCAGCTTGTGCAATTTATTCATGGTGAATTCCCTCCTAAAATCAACATCTGGCATCTTGAGTGTTTCTTGCTACTTTTACCAGGCACTCTTAAGAGCATCTAAATGTAGGCTGATTTGTGACTTGTTGTAGATCCTTGAAAATCTTGGTACAATTGTTTTTGCCTGACCTAGTTTAACCTAAATCTGTGCATTTGTGTTTGTATGACGGTGTGAAAGGTGGTAGGAGTGTTTACAAACATTACAAAATGTGAAGGAGATGCGGCTGCACAGCTTTGTCATACTCTGAAGAGGTTTCTGTGATGATACTGCAGCACTGTGAGAGCAGAGTTTGGACAGAAGCCAGTGTGAACTCAAGCGATCATGCTGTAGTGACAAGCGCTATCTAACCGCAGATCACTGCTCCTGTTACGCGCTCTGCTTCTCTACCTTTGCCCACATGTACACCTGAGGCGACTAACACGCACACAACCCTGACACTACCTCAAAAGTCAATCTTTTACTGAGAACAGGCACCTGTTATATTACATACAGGATGTGCGGAGGGAATAACTCCGGCTGTCTTATGCATAAAGCATAAGCTCCTCTCTGATATCCACCAACCGCAGCATTCCTCTCTAAATCTCTGCAAGGCCAGGGCACAAGTGAGAGCCAAACCTTTCATACACACATAACAAAGCATAATCCAAGACCAGGGCCCCCGATCAAATCATCCTTTGTTTATGCATCAACACGACAAGGTGCTATTGAAAAAGGGGTTTCTTCGTCTGGCTGAATGCTCTTCAGATCAGGACTGAAACTGAGGAAACAATACCCTCTAAGAGAGCCAATTCCCTGTATGAACACTTTAATAATATAAACCACAGATTTCATTTCCTGAATCAGGCCAACCTGAGCTCTGCCATTTATTCTCCATGAGCAGGATCGCACGGTTCTGATCGCTATCACTTTCAGATAAGTCAAAAGGGGAGAAAATGGAAAGCGTTTCTGGCTTCTACCCGGTTGATGCTTTGCAAAGCAGTTAAATTTGGCTTCCCTGATACAGTACATGCAGTACAACAACTGATAATAATTAATAAATAATACTCAAAAGTGACATGAAAGACATTTATAATGTTACAAAAAAATCTAGTTCAAAGCACTTTTGAACTTTTTATGCATCAAAGAATCCTGAAAAAATATATCGTGGTTTTCACAAAAAAAAACCATTTAGCAGCATAATTGCTTTAAATAATAAGAATAAAAATAATAAGGATAATAAGAAATAGTTCTTAATCATCAAATCAGCATATTAAAATTATTTCTGAAGGACCATGTGACCCTGAATAAGTAGTAATAGCTGCTGAAAATTCAGCTTTGTATCACAGAAGTAAATTACATTTATTAAATATACTAAAAAAGAAAACAGCTACTTTAAACTGTAATAATATTTCACAAAATTACAGTGTTTACTGTATTTTTGTATAATATAAATGCAGCCTTGATAAACATGAGACGTCTTTTACAAACAATAAAAATATCTTACCAACTACAAACTTTTAAAAAGTAGTTTACATGTTAGTGCCAGTAATTACTACGGATGGTAAAACTTGTTAAAAAAAGGTAAAAATTATGGCTTTGGTTTGAGTCTTTTTTGAAAAGTGCATCCATCTGCTCTGCTCTGACGGTGACTGCTATGGTTTGTATGAAGCGGTTTATCAATTATAGATTGTTTCTAAACCACAAACAGTGCACTGTGATGCTTTTAAGTAGTAAAAATTATTCAATTGGGGCAAATGCAACATTTAAATTTTTTATCGACATCTCTTTTGTTTCTTTGAATCCGCCATACTTCATGCTGACTGAGAGCAGGCTATCGTTCATACTGCTCACTAAGCAAACGTGTAATTGATCAGACAGCCCCGTTCCCCTCTTCTGTCTAAGTCTTCTCTCTGTCATCTGCAAATCTCCTATGCCAGGTTAAGGAGGCTGAGAAGAGAAGAAATAAGTTTATATTTGCGAAATAGGATGTGCACATTATGCCTAAAAAGAAGAGTGACAAAATCATAAGACAATGCATAAGAGGTAAGAAAATGTATCTAAATGGATTTGCAGGTTTCTTAAAAAAAATATATATATATATATTATATTATATTATTACATTAAGCTAGTGTTGTTATTGTTAACTAAAAACTAAAACTATTACAAATTGATACAGTAAAGTAAAATATAAATATTAGATGAAAAACTTAAACCTAAGCAAAAATTTGAAATGTTTCATTAGCAAATACAGTTTAAGTTGAAGTACTAATACTAAAACTAAATAAATTGTAAATTGAAATATTTAAAAAATAATAATAAAAAAGACAAAAACACAGAACAAAAATACTAAAACTTATGATGGACAATGAAAATCATAACTAATTTAAAATATAAATAGATACTATAATATTATATATAATACTAATGCTTTAAACTAGGGTAAATGATTAAAGAGATGAATTACATAATAAATTAGATAAGCAAATATTCCAAATTAATAAACAGATACTCTTTGGCCAGGTTTGACAGAGGTGGTTACAGGTATCATTGGTTTATTTGATCACAAAAGCAATCAATCACTGTAACACAGCAGATCTCATCTTTATTTCCCTATATAAAATTATACACCTCCAGAGACAGATTGTGCCAACAGTAAAAATAAATCCAATAAAAGCCACATGAAATTCAACACAGGCACCCACACCTGTGCTTAAAAGATCTCTGACACCATTTTGAGGCATTTTCAGGAGAGTCCTTGTTTTGTCCCTGGGAGCAAAAAGCAGAGGGTGAGACTGATTTTGCTGCTTTGAAGATTGATGTTGGTGTTTAGGGCCCCACGCCTCTGAAAAGCAGACAAGACCTTCGGGCTAATCTAGCCTTAGATGATAAAGACGCTCACCTGCTCGGAGCTGATAGCATGGCACTGCTAGCTAACACTGTAAAGAGCAGCCACTTCTATAAGTAGCAATATTGAGACTTCAACATCCTCATTTCAGCTCTTGTACGACCTTATATAACCTTGAGTCAAAGTTTTCGCAAATGTGTAGAGTGGCGCTCAATCAGAGCTTTTACAAGTTCCTACAGATGTTGAATAGAAATATTACAGGGTCAATATTTGGTTGGCTTATATGTCTTTTCATGATAGAAACATTGGAGAGAGATTTGCATTTTCATGAAACTTTCATCATTAAACTGAACTTTAAATGAATAATAATGAAATTTAATGTCATGATGTTAGGCTATAGGCGAATTCATGCGATATGAAATTATATTTACACTGTGTAACAGGCCAGATAAAGCCTGGCCTCAAAGATAATCAGTGTCAAAGATCATCTCGCTGTTTGCTATTATGAAAAAAAAACAACTCAAATTTTCATTAAATAAAATCAATCATTATAAATTTATCACAACCTCTAATTATTTAATATTGAAAATAATTAAAATAAATAAGCAAATAAAACCCCTAAATATATGCTAATCACTGTCTGAAGTAAATGGGACTATCTTGTTCAAAATAAGTAATTCTTTTAACAGGGAACTATACTAATTTCCATAATGTGCCAGAAAGGTCAAATAAACACACCCACTTCAAGCCTCAAAACAACCTGGCATTTCATAAATTAGCATCAATTCATTGTACTCTATGCAAGCGGATAGGGGTTTGACCGATCGACGTGGAATAAGCCACCGTCAAATTATAAAATTAGCCAACATCTGGCTGACAGGGGACACAGTGTGTTTACAACTGAACAGGTGACAAGAAGGCAGTTGGGAATTATCCTCATTTGATGGTGGTGGTGGTAGAAGGGGGGCTGCCTTTGTAGCGCTCCAGATTCATCTAGAAAATACATGTTTAATATGACCAGGCTATGTATATTTAACAATCACATCACTTGGTGTTCAGTATTTCCATGTTTGCCAAGGCCATTGACAGCTTGTATTAACCAATGCATGAAATACAGAGTAAAAAAACATGAAAAAGTGAAATATGCAGGGTCTTTTTTTCTTTATTTATACATTTATGGCAAGACAACAGCAAAACTTAATGAGGTTAGTTGTCAAAATATGGCTAAATCCCTGTCTGCTGGGGGGAGACCCTATTAGGAGATTCACAGACATCTGTATAAGAAGTCTTGTGCATCATCATTATAATTTCAAAGTGGTTTTGATTGTTTGATCTCATATCCAGAAATTATTGTTGGGAGAGTCATTATCATAAACCCAGTTCTAAATTTGTTTTCCACACTCTCGGTTATGATCCATAATTAACTATACTGGCAAGATTACATTATTTCTCCCTTTTTGAATGAGGGATCCGCATGGAATTTCTCCCACTGGGAATTTTATGGATTTTAAATGTCAATGCAAAAAAGTTTTTTTTTAGGCTGAGTGGCTGTTTTTAGGATTCGCTAGACAGAACATATTTCATATATTACTTTCATTTGTGTGCTAAAAGACTGAGACTGATCCCCCTGATCGCAGCTGCAAAGAAATTATATTACATTTGGTGGAATGAAATTAAAATACCCCCCCCCCCTCAATGTTCTGCACTTTAGAAAGAAGGAGGGACAAAATAATGAATTAGGCCCATTTGAGGATATTGACTGATTCCCTGAGTGCTCACGGCGCCGTCCGTCCGTAATCTATCTCAGAAATAATCATTCATACTCTAAATACATCAGAAAGAAGGGATCATAAAAAATACACCATTCAGCTCCATTGATTTGCATTGTTAATTTCCCACTTGATGGCTTCAGAGAGAGAGTGTGATGAAGGGGCCGCTATGGCGGGTTTAAAGTATCCAACACGGCAAATCACAAGATAGCCGGTGTCAGCAATGAGGCTTGACAATGAGGCAACACAATTAAGCAGCAGTGAGGAGTGGAGTGATGTAGCTCTCCATAAAACTTCTGAGAGATCACAACTTATCAGCCTCCACATAACCATAAAAGCACAGCAGAGATAAAGCCCTCGCTACGAGATATTTATCAGATGCCACAGCCAGCTAAAAGCAACTTGGCTGTTTATGGATGTGACTGGTGCGGTGTGGGATAGATCCTGCTGGATCTGACATCATCATGGCCTGACACCTGAGCTCTGTTGTGTCGGGCGGAATGTGAAAAACGACTGTGTGAAGAAGAAAGAGGTTCAGTGGAACTACAGCAGCAACAGCAGGGCCTGGCCGATATGGGACAGACATCATAAATAATGTAGACACATCAGCTAACTAAGATCTGTGTGTGTCTCAATATGGTGGTGTTTGCTAACTAGGGATGCAACAAGGTCTAGTATCACATGGAACAATAGACAATGTGCACACAAACAAACATGTACAGCTTCCATTTTAAAATATTTAACATTACAGTTGCTTTAATATCAGTGCAGAGATGGGTATTTGGCCAATTTTTGGAGTACAGACAAGGGCTGTGATGCAATACGATGTAATAGTGTGACTAAACACCGCCTCCGCAGAAGATCAACATCTACATTCTATACATCGCTGCCTGTTTAGCCCCGCCCACCAATTCGCGCATTTTGTGTTTACAAGAGAGGTGAATGCAGGTCTATGCAGAAACCAAACAATAAAGATGGCTCCGAAGACAAAAAGACACTCCGCAGTAGAGGTCTGCTACCCGACCCGAGCCCGACGGGTCCCGAGATACTTTTGGGTAGCGGGTCGGGTTCGGGTTAATGTTTAATGAATAGCTTTGGGTTCGGGTTTATAGCTAAACTAAAACTATATGCAGTAGGCTATGCTGCTTTCATAGATGCACACGCACACACCTATTGCACACGACAACACAGCACAGAAACTTTTATTAGTAAAATAGCTTTGACAGGCTACTGACTTGCACCGTTATATTTCTCTGCAATGAGGGGGTAAATCGCTGTTTTTTAAGTAACTAAGCCTCATTGCTTGTAGAGAGAGACGCGCAGACACAGGTTCACACACGCAACTTTCATCTCTCTCTCTCTCTTTCTCTCGCTAATTCAAATTAATTCAAATAAAAGCGATCTTACCGCACTGCATCTCTGTGTCTGATTTAAAGCAAGCTGAATGCTAACGATCCTTAACTGACGAAAATGACCATAATTTGCACGATGGAAGAATTATCGTTTTGTCGTATACAACCATTCAAAAACTCGGCAGAATTCATGTGACGTTTAGTGGAGAATCGCAAAGCAGAAGGCCCATGCACTTCTGACAGCAAAATGGAAATATTTCCATGACTTTCTAACATTTACAGATGGATAATATAACTGTGAAATGTAAGTTATGCATTAAGAAAAACAGCACATCTCAAACACATTAAAGAGCGCGTCTCTGTCAGCGGCACACGCAGCCTTTCTGTCAGAGCCGAACTGAAACTATAAACTATCTTATGAGTTTTTTTAAAGCCCTTAATATAAAGCTTGTCACATGTTTAGAACAAACTGGATTATGCACTTTCTCCACAGCAGCTCAGTCCGTGTTCTCCGTTATATTTTTCAGATGCGCTCGTATCAAACTACTGTATATCGATATAAATGGTATTGCTTCATACCATATCGCTTATAAAGAATATATCAATATATCATACAAACTCGATATACCGCCCAGCCCTAGTACAGAAAATAGACTATTACTTCTAAATTATGATGTTTTTGATAACTTTATAAATGGACCTTAGATAACAGTACAAAATTAAAAAAAACAAAGGCAGTTCATGACCCCTTTAAAGACTGGTTCCCTTTCAATTCATGAGCTGTAATTTTAATTTAATTGGCCACACCCACAAGAAGTTGAACTGGAATTGACTAAATTACAATTCAAAGTGAATCAGGCATTCTGGGAAATAATGAGTAATGAATTCCAAAGTTGATACATTTGTTATATATAAAAAATAGTACAAACCTATATAGGTGATATTTCAAACAATTCTATTTTTTTTTTTGCCTTTTCTGTCTGTAAAGTCTATAAAACCTTCAAATGTCAAAACGTTTTACTTTTACACACTTGGTCAAGACAAAATTCAAACTTTTCTACTTAAAAAAACCCACTTATTGCAATTTTGTCAGATGTCCACGTTTGGCTATTGCATCGCATCCCCATGTTTTTATTCAGCACCTTGTGCCATAATCGCTGCATTTTTAAAGTGCTGTCAAGTTAAAATGAGCACTTTTAAAAAGTTTTTCTCCTTCTCTCTCTCTCTAAAAAGGACATTTAAAACCCATGTGTTTTGTTCCATTCAGTTGTGCTCCATCTAGCTGTCTAAAAGGAAGAATGTGCCCTGCATGAATGTCCTGCAATCCAGCTCAGCCCACTGAGTGCTGACCTGGACTGAAAGTCACCATGAACAGTTCTGACACAAATTGCTGTCTGAAGAATCGGTCTGCAAGGTATCACCGAAAAACACAGCATAACTCATCACAAAAGTAAAAATTAGGTCCTGCTGACATGTACGTATAGCGGTTACTTGAGTTCAGCTGGTGTAAAATCTTTTAAAGTTGAAGATGTTGCATTATTTTCAAGGATCACGGCTGTCACTGCCAGTCACTACAATCAAGTACACTACACTTTGAATAGATTCATTATTTACTGTCGTTTTCCTATCAAATCACATTGTGCTTTTATTTCCTAAAATGGCTTTTGGGGCGTTGAATGAAGTGCAAAGCTTGTCTTCTATTTGGCTAAAACTATTCCATTATCTAAATGCTCGTTCTACAAGTACATATTTGATGAAAAGGAAAACAGCAACTGTAACAGCCATCGTTGAAAACAGCACACATTTAACTCAGATAAACCCATACTTACGGCTCTCGACATGCTTTCAATTACAGAGGCCTCGATTATTGTATTGATTATAAAACGCTTGATGACAACTCGTTTGCAAATTTCCATTTGCATTTATGTAGCCACTAAAATGACACACAAAAATAAGGAATAAAAAGAGAGAGGGAAAGTGAGAGACGTGAGAGAAGGTGGCATCTGTTGGGGCTTTTAGATGGATATATCACACTAATCCATTCCTTTTACATGAGCCCCTGTCAGGGTTAATTGGTTTGTGAAGATGGGTAATGAAGGGAAATGGCAGTGTTTATTGTAGCGCCTCTCTCATTAAAAGAAGGCAGTTCGGCTGGCATGCTGATGACATTTGCGTACCCATCAGACACTGGGAGGAACACGTTATAAAATAATCAGCTTTACCCGGTGTCCTCTGATCTGAGCACAGTAACGCCGCATGACAGTGAGTTTCATAAACTATAATGAGGTTAAAGTCATAAGGTGGTTTACAAAGATCAACCATACCCAGGAGCATCATGGGAGGTCACAGATGGTAAAAGCAATAACATCCCAACTAACACAAACCTGTAAATGCAAATGCATAACACATTAGAGCTAAAGTCTTCCATTGGTCGCACAAACTGAAAGTCCTGCCCCAAACTCGCACTACTGGTTAAGCCGAAGAATTAAACATATCAGCTTCAAGCATGAAATCATGGGCAACATGTATAAAGAAACCGCAGGCAATGGCCAATAAAAGTATGGACACGTCAATGAACACAGGAAGTGCTACTGTGCAGATGTTACCTCTCTCCTGCGTGATGCCCAGCACGTCTGTTTGACTTTCCAAACCACAGCAGCAACCAGCAGCAGGGACAGGAAACAGCTGGAGACAAGACACATGGAAAATCAATGGATCAGTCAATCAAATAAGATTCATGAGTTTGTAATTGCAATTGTGGATAACATTCCTCTGACCTTTGAGGCTGGACTGAGGACAGCTGTTACATATTTGTATTTCAATCATACAATCAATGATAAACAAGTTCATCCAGCATGAAAGAATCAATGCCATATGGTTACGTCAATCATTTACGCAATACCAAACAAACACATCTGCACCCCAACAGGTTTGATTTCCTCTCTCGCATATACACAGACTGCTCAATGGCTATTTTAAGCCATCTAGAAGATGTGTGATGTTAGAGAAAGTTGGCCTTGAGTAGGACTGGCTGCTGTAAAAGCACATATAAAAGCAGAAATTCCTCTTTGTGTTTTATCTGCAATTGACAGAATTCACTTGACAAGGTGACAAATGCATGGAGCTAAAATAAAGGGAAAAAGCATATGGTGGTCGTACACAACCCATTTTGTTGTTGGTTTTTTCCATCGTAAGTTCACGGCCTGCACCTGCTGCTGCAGTATATGATAAAGCACTGGTGAACAAGTGTCAGAATGCTTGTCTCCAATGTGGGAGGACGGAGTGTCACTGCTCAGAGACAAATTGTCACCAAAAAATTACCCATGAGTGCTTGATTCTAAATTGTGTTTATGTACTGTAATGTTCTGTGGACTGTGAGCAACACTAGTTTGTTGGTATAGCTGTAACTATTTATAATGACAAAATATTAATAATGTAAAAAAAGGAAAAAATGTCATGTTCCCTATTGTTAAACTGCTGCTGGGACTTAATTGTTTACTTTTTTTCTTTATTTTTTTCATCACCCTGGTTATGTTAACAAAATGCCGATAGGATTCTTTTTGGCGTTTTTGCCTTTATTATGATAGGGCAGTACTCAGACAGGAAGCGAAGTGGGAGAGAGAGAGGGGGACAGGTTCGGGAAAAGTCTGTGGGATGCCCTAAGCATAATGGCGCTATATGACAGCGCACTGCCCACAAGGCTATTGACGCAGACTAAAGTGCCAATAGGACTTCAACATTTGCTTTGGAATAATTGCAGAAAACAAGCTCTGTAACCAACAAAAGTTTATGATTCTCACATTTTTTCTTCATAAAGATAATCTTCACACATTATCACAACTTTAATGAATTTTTAAGCCTAAATACAATTGCCAAAAGTAAAAAGCTAAAGTTATAAAGCTAAACAAAACTAAACTAAAAAAAGATAAAATAAAATAAAATATTTATTTATATCATGAGTTGCTAGTGTAAAAATACTGGTGTATATTCTGTCATGTTTATTATGTAAATTATTATTTTATTTTTGTATTTTTACTAATTTAATGTCAACTTCACTTTTCACCTTTCATTCATTTAGTAGTTTAGTGATTTAGGTGCTGTAGAAATGTTTTACTCATGTTTCACTAAAATAATGCTATCCATGGTTCCCTATATGTCGGTCACTTCGAGTTATGTCGTGACAACATTAGGGGTCTTACTTGGGACCCCAAAATCCTCTCAGATTAAGAGAAAACACCAATGAAATTTGGCTAGTGGATTTTGCATGCTGAGCCACTCCCCGTGCATACGGGTAGAAATAGGTGACAGGTGCATCCACTCATCAGATTTTTGCTTCTAAGCCGAGTGAATGAAGGAAACTCGACATTCACCAGGCGAATTCTGTCGTGTGCTGAAAGAAGAGGCTGTTCTGGGTGGCTTTGGGTGATCTGAGGGTTACAGTGAGAGCTTCTCCGCCGGGTCCGTCCCCACGGACCTCTCACTCCTCCTGCAGCGACTGTCCCGTGTGGTTTCCCCGTGATTCTTCTGAGCCGTCTCGCGGCGGTCTCAGCGTTTCATTCGGTGCGCTGCGGGAAGATCAGATGTCGACCACAGCATCAGGGGTTGGGATGTCATCTTCTGAGGATGAAGATTCGGTGGGGCTCCCCTCCTCGGGTGATGTCACCACTGCCGAATCGGACCCGGAACTGATGGCCATGTTTTCCCGGGCTGCCGTGAGTATCGGGCTGGAGGTGTGCACACCGCCCAGTCCCGAACCCTCACGGCTGGATGATTGGTTCCTCGGTGCGGGCCGTGGCTAGCAACCATGCCCCGCTCCGGTTCCTTTCTTCCCGGAGGTGCACAAAGAGCTGACGAAGTCATGGACCCGTCGCCGAGGTGCTCCATCCCGTGCTGAGACTACGTCGAGGCCGGCGCGTCGAGCCCCCCGCAGGAGTGCGGCGCCCCCCTTGTCACAGCCGGCTCCTAAGTTCTCCAAGAAGACGACAAAGCGGCCCTGACACAGATGGCTTGGAGAGGCGAGGTACTGCTCTTCTACAGGAGGTGGTGAAGACAGCACCGCTCCTTCCGCCGGAGGAGGGCTGGGTAGAGAATCCTTGGTTTTCTTTTGTTTCTGTTCCGCCGGGCCAGTGGTACCCACATTTTCAAAGAAAAAGCAGTTTCCTTTTCCTCCGGGCTGTCAGGCTCGTGGGTTGACAGTGAGCTACACACTGCCTCCTCAGTCTCGCCCACAAAGCCCCCTATCGCCAGCGGCCAAGAGATTGCGGTTCGGGGAAGTGACGCCTCCCACGCATCTCCGGCCGGTCCCTCCCAGGACACAGGGAGTCCTGCTGTGATGAGCCAGATTGCGATGCTTTCTGGGCCATCCAGCACGACTTCCTACCACTGCAGGCATGTCGATTGTTCCTTTCGTGCCACTCACACGGAGCTTGGGAGCACTGGCTCATTCGGACAGTACGACTCGGCTACGCAATATAGTTCGCCAGGCGACCTCCCAGGTTCAGCGGTGTCCTCGAGACTTTGGTGGCAGTACGAGACACCCCTGTCCTGTGCGAGGAGATTGCTGTCCTTTTGGTGAAGGATGCAATTGAGCCTGTCCCTCCAGCCGAGATGGAGCCGGTTTAACAGCCCTTACTTCATTGTGCCCAAGAAAGGCGGTGGCCTTCCACCAATTCTGGGTCTGCGAGTTTTGAATCGGTCCGTTCACAAGCTTCTGTTTAAGATGCTAACGCAGAAGTGCATCATCAGATGCATCCAGCCCCAGGATTGGTTTGCAGCGGTCGACCTGAAGGACGCTTAATTTCATGTCTCGATCCTTCCTTGACATAGGCCGTTCCTTCGGTTTGTGTTTGAGGGTCAGGCATGGCAGTACAGGGTCCTTCCCTTCAGGCTGTTCCTGTCCCCCCATGTCTTTACGAAGGTTGCAGAGGGTGCCCTTGCCCCGTTGCGGGAAGTGAGCATCAGAATCCTCAACTATCTCGACGACTGGCTCATCATGGCCCAGTCACGAGAGCAGTTGTGCGATCACAGGAACCTGGTACTCCGGCACCTCAGGCAGTTGGGGCTTCGGGTCAACTGGGAAAAGAGCAAGCTCTCCCCTGTGCAGAGAATCTCTTTTCTCGGTGTGGAGTTAGACTCGGTGAGTAGGACGACACGTCTCACCACCGAGCGTGCCCAGTCAGTGCTGAACTGCCTGAGTTCATTCAGAGGCAGGACGGTGGTACCACTGAAACACTTTCAGAGGCTCCTGGGGCATATGGCATCCGCAGCCGCAGTCACGCCACTCGGATTGCTTCATATGAGACCACTTCAGCACTGGTTACACTCCCGAGTCCAGAGATGGGCATGGCGCTGTGGTACACTTCGCGTGGCCATCACGTCAATGTGTTGCCGCACATTCAGCCCCTGGACGGACCCTGCCTTTCTACGGGCCGGAATGCCCTTAGAACAAGTGTCCCGGCATGTCGTTGTAACGACGGATGCCTCCAGTATGGGCTAGGGCGCCACATGCAATGGTCAGGCAGCCTCGGGCTTCTGGACAGCTGTGTCCGGTAAGAGCGCTTCACATATACGTGGACCGCACCAGGAGCTCCAGAAGCTCCGAGCAGCTCTTTGTCTGCTACGGAGGTCAGGGCCTCTCCAAGCAGAGGTTGGCCCACTGTATAGTGGATGCCATCGCCTTGACGTACCAGTCCCAAGGTGAGCCGTGCCCCTAAGAGGTGAGGGCTCACTCCACCCGGAGTGTCGCTTCCTCCTATACGTTGGCGCACAGCGCCTCTCTGGCAGACATCTGTAGAGCTGCGGGCTGGGTGACACCAAACATCTTAGTGAGATTCTACAGCCTCCGCATCGAGTCGGTTTCTTCCCATGTGTTGGGTAATAGGTAATTGGCGGGAAGGACTGTCCGGTGTCACGCTTGCTGCGCCATTACCCCTCACACGGGGATGCGAGCGCCTTTCTCTCCCAGTCGAGTTCCCTGGACGGCGAACCCTAGTTGTGTCAGAAAGGAGACCGGGATCCAACAGCAGGTGAAAACAAAATCCAAGTTTATTGAAACTGTGATAACAAAAAGGCAAATAAGTCAGCCGGATAGCAAAACCCCAGCAAAAGTCAGTTAGTTCTGATCAGCGTGGAGGTTAGACCAGCCGTGGTCAAGCCCGCGGGGAAGAGAGGGGCGAACCGGCAATAGAATACCACCGCTGAATTCCAGGGGTCATCTCGAGCATGGGCAGAGAGGAATAGGACGAAACTGCAGTGGAGAGACAGGCCTATGAGTAGCGAGAGCCAAGGCCGGGAGCCGACCAGAGTTCTAGGGAGGAAAAAATAAAAATAAAAAAACGATTCAGACAAACACAGCATGGACAGAGATGATCTAAGCTGCTGCACAACATGATACGGACTGACACAAGATAGCATTCAAGAGGGCCAGATAAAGGGAAGAATAATGAGGACAAAACGAGGTGCAGGTGAGAAGGGAGAATTAGCTAACAGGGATAACGAGAGGGGCGGGGTGAACACCAGGATGACAGCAGAGCACATGGCAAGCCGTCAAAACAAAAGGCCATGCGCTCCATGATAACAAAGCCCAAGTAGACCCCACTGAAATCGTGACAAGTTGAGCATCCTCCAGCACCACCGGCAGTCAGACTCGGTGGAGCAGTCTGTCACCAGGCCCAGTATCGGTGTTAGCTTGCACGGGTCTCCGGTCAGCCCCTGTCCTGGGCTAGGTGTTCATATGGCTTGATTCCCTGCAGGCAATACCATATGTGTATGCTTCCATGGTAAGGTTTCCCTCTCAGTGAACCTGTGTCTTCCCTTTGACAGACCATTCTGTCAGGCTGTGCTGGCAGTGGTTCCTCCCTACTCTCAGGTAGGACCGGCCTCAGAGTCCCATTCCATATGAAAGTACTGCCCCAGGCCGGGGTTAGTACATATTAGTGTCTCCACATGATATCTCCCTAAAGGTAGGATGTGGCCTTCGTAGCGCCCTTCTCCGGAAGGCTCGCTTCCCCATCGTTACTGCCAAGCTGTAAACAACAAACAGGAAAGGCATGAAGCACCTTTCATGAAGGTCGAAATCCTTTCTTGTAAGAAATTATTTTCTGCAGTAGGAACAGCTCATGGCTATCTCCAGCTGCGATGTACTCACCTATTGGTCCCTTCGGGCGCCAAGGTCAGCGAATTTGCGCTGGGGCGTTGGGAAGGTTACGACCTTTGCGTAGCACCTGTCTGACACGCTGCGGTTTGTCAACACTTGCAACGCCATAGGGTTGTGATGGGGTTCAGGTTGTGGTGCTTTCAATGGACCCCTAATGTCATCACAACATAACTCGAAGTGACCGACAGATAGGGAACGTCTCGGTTACGTACGTAACCCTCGTTCCCTAATGGAGGGAACGGAAATGTTATGTCCCCATGCCACAACCTCAAACCATCGCTGGTTGCCAGGGACAAGTTATCGGCTCCTCAGCATAACACCTGATGAGTGGATGCACCTGTCGCCTATTTATACCCGTATGCACGGGGAGTGGCTCAGCATGCAAAATCCACTAGCCAAATTTCATTGGCATTTTCTCTTAATCAGAGAGGATTCTGGCTCCCAAATAAGATCCCTAATGTCGTCACGACATAACGTCTCCATTCCCTCCATCAGGGAACGAGGGTTACGTACGTAATAGAGACGTTATCCCTTTCAAACTGCCTCAATTCTGATCCAAAAATTATATTGAAATCATTCAATTAAAATATTTCTTTGCAACACATTTTCATTTACAATTTTTCTGTAGTGATACACTTCATTCCAGCCCACAAATAAGAATAAGAACATCCATTAAATTTTGACCACTTTTTTAGCACATTTTACTGCAACTCAAGCCAATTCATTCCTATGTGACACTGTAAACCTTGTATGAGTGAGTAACAGTAACCAATGGGCATGGAGTATAAATAAGGCTCAGTATACTGACATGAACATCAGAGCAACAGGGGGTATGTGGGGACAATGTCATCTACCCATCATCCACATTCAAACAGAGTCTTCATTCAGCCGGCATTATTACAAATACATACCATCAACTCCACAGACGCATTGCCTAGAGGAAGAATGTTAAATTTCAAATTAGACAATCTGAGGCTTTGTGAGGCTTTGCAAAAATATGGGGTGTATAATATAAGTATATGAAGTGTTATGCGATCACGAAATTTGAATTTGCACCATGGGAAGAGTTGCAATTGCACGGCTTGGGGACGTCTTGGGCTCTAATATTCTTCTTCTATTCTCTTTGCATAAGCATCATATATTAAGGGGCTGAGCTCATTACATCTGAAGTTGTTCAAACGCTAAAATTAGCACTGGACTAATCAGAGTGTAGCTGAGGTAATGCAAGAGCCTGAAACTGCCTTTTCAACCATTTCATCTACCATATTTCAAAACCCAATCAGCACAAGTCAGAGGTCCCTTATTAAATCTATTAATGATGAGGGCAATTAATTCTTAACAAGCTGGATAATGGTTCAAATGGGCGGAGAATGAGGCCCAATAATGCTGGAGCGCTTTCACTGAGAAAGTTATAAAAGCACATTCTTTTAAGTACTATGACAAACGTCATGATTGCTGCCATATTGAAATCGAGGCTGTGAGAAATAGTTTGTTCAATGGGTCGCAGTGTCTTACTGCATTGTGGCCATTCAGTGGACGTTTCACCTGGGAACAGAAGCGATTTGTACCTACAGATTTGTGCTGCCGTTGGTAACACACTGATCAGACAAAACCAGACAAACTTGTTGCTGTTTGTTGGTGTCTGTCGGTACCGTGTGAATTGGCCTATAAAGTGACAACTCTGTACTTTATCTACCCCAAAGAAATACACATTACTACCTTAGAGTAGTAATATGTACCCTTTAGGTACTACAATGAACCTTGTAAATAAGGCGCAAAGTTTTTTATTTTTATTTTTTTAACTAATATATAGTTAGTAACTTAGGGCCAGATTTACTAACAGCTTGCGCCAGCACAAACCACCTTTTGGAGTTAAAATATTACTGTCAGGATTTACTAAAGACACGCAGTGAAGAATTAACGCTGAAAAGGCGTGGACAGTTATTTTTATGCCTGACCTTACTGAATATGCATTTGTAGGAGTTTCCTTTTCAGACGCAAAATTTATGGGAGGAGAGTATTAAAATGAATCACGCAATGCGAATTACTAATGTTTGCACTCATCAAATCACTAGTATTTGCGCCACTATTTAACGCCCCCAAAAAGGAATGTCTTAAAGCAGGTGGTAATTTGCGCTGCTCTTGGTAGATTGTGCTGGTCATTATGGAAATGAGATGTTGCGTCTGTGTTCTATAATTTGCGCGTTGTCAGTAAATCACCCGCAGCTGTTTTGGAATTGCACTCTTGTGCTATTTTGCCCTGTTTAGTAAATCTGGCCCTCAGTAGTTAGTAATGATTTTCAATTGTCATACAATTTTTGCACATTTTTTCAGAGACATTTTTGGTAATGTCCTGCTTTAAAAATATATTTTTTAAATTGATCAATTTAGCTAATACTTACAAATAAGTAGAAAAAATGTTTTTATAGGAAAAAAGCAAACTTTTCATTTAGTTGAACTTGTTGAATTTTCTTTGTGCTGTCTAATATACATCAAATATTCTAATTACACACACACACACACACACACACACATAATTTTATATATATATTGTGCATTAAATAATAACAATAATATTAATAAATAAATTAATGATTTTGTGTACATTGTGTATGTGTAGTCAGTTTTTGTAGCGTGTGATCTGTTTGTAGTATTGATTTTGTAGCAACAACAGTCTGAAGGATGAATGAGAAGAGCCAATCTACCAAAGCAGCCTGAGAGAGCAAAAAAAGCCAACAAGGATTACACAATCAATACAGACAACCAGACAACCTGAGCTGAAGATATAAACATGCACACCATCACAGTCACTTCCTGCATCTATTTGTCATCTCGCCCGGTCCTGCTTATGTTTATGAGTCACAATAATGCATAATCTCGTATTCACTCCCTCTAGTAGGTACAAAGGACAAAAGCCCCATTACGCTCAAATCACGAGTGGGCGAGAATGAGCTTTAGTCAGTTACACAAGTCAAATGAATTGCCTCCAGTCACCATTCAGTAAAGCACAGTGGTTCAGGACGTTAATAACATCATTGTTGATATGAGCGTGCTCACTCAACACTTCAGCCCTGTGGACCACTTCTGTCCTGATGGAAGAAAGGAGGAGAAAAAAAGAGAGGTAGATGAATGTTAATCAACATAGAGAGAGATGGTGTGTGTGTAATTGGGCTAAACCGAATTGCGGTGTCACCAATTAGCTGGAGGAGTAGGTGAAAGGGTTAAGCGCTCTTTAATTGTTACTGTTTTTCTTGCTCATTTAGTGGAGCTCCAAGAAAGCAGAGACGGCAAAAAAGTCACTCTTCAAAGAAAACATATTCCTTCGGACTTTTCGAAGCTAATGAGGGACTACACTGAAACACCTATCTGTTCAAAAGTACAGACTTTTCTCTAAGTGCACACCAGTTTTTGTACAAATAAAATGAGTTCTTCCAAATATACATACAATATTATAATTTTATTCCCATTTATTATTTTAAAGCGCTTTATATTTTTTTAATACTTTTTCTACCTAATCTGCGTAATGGTCTCTTTGTTTAGAAAGACACAAATATTTGAATGCGTGGCCAGAAAATAAATATTCCTTGAATTGATAAATGATTATATTGTCTGCTCGGTGGACGGACAGATCAAATAATTGTAATATTGATTCTGCTACAGTTAATTCGAAGATATAATCTAAATATTTATTATGAATCATAACCATTTATGATTCGTCATAAATATTCCCCTTTTTAGAGCTAATAAATAATAATAAACGTTACAGATTGAAATACATTAAAAAAAACTCTGGGGTGAGCATGACAGACAGCACAGTTTACAGACTGATTAAAAATCTCATCAACTTTATCAAAGCCAGATGAATCAGAAAGAGATAAATATCCATCTACTTGCTTTAGGCTGGAAGCCCATAGTCTCTCATGAGGGTGTTTTGAAATTTTAGGAAGATTTTGAGAAACGCACTTCTAATTAAGATTACGTTAAGAGCTGGAGGTAATATGCTAATCAAATGCATGAATCAGATGGTGAAAAAAAAGGAATGTTTCACTGGCTAACTTTAATTTAATATTTGTATTCTTTCACTAAGTTATACTGTAATGCTGCCTTCCATATAACTGATGTGTATGGCAGTGATGGTGTATTTTTGTTGGCAAAAAGTGAAGTTAGCAACACCCAGGTTCCCACCCAGGATAAAAACCAATACAATTTTCCCATTGGCTTTTGGATTATTGTGGGAAACAGTTTATCGAAAGTATAATTGTCACAAATAAACACACTGTAACTTTTATGAATTGTGAAGCCTAAATACAATTGCCAGAATTAAAAAGATAAAAGCTAAAGTTATAAAGGCTATAAACAAACTATACCACAATTTGAGCAACAGTTTGAGTGTATGAACATAATCAGTCTGTAAAAGCGGACTAGTGAGTCCTCCCACTCTGTGTGATGACGCTGACAATGTATGTGACCTTCCCTTTCAGTCGGTCACTCTCGACGTCACGTCGGAGGACCGACGAAATTGGGATCTCGCTTAGAGGGACCAATCTACTTTGAGTGTAAACTAAACGAGCCAATGCACATTGGCATGCGATTATTGCATCCAGCTGCTGCTGATCACCGCGTGAGTATAAGTAGGCAGCAGGTGCAGCGCATATTCAGCTTTTCGCTTCAGAGCCGAGCGATCACATCATTCTGCTCCTGACTACTCTACTGAGAGAAAAGACAGGTGGCCTATTGGCCTTCCCGGACCTGGTTCCCAGGACTAATGCTCGTCGCGACAGCCCCTCCTTGGCTGATTCCTCTGAGGAAGAATTTACTGACTCAGAAATGGGGCACCCCTTGGCACCCGCGTCCAGACCTCTGAAAACTTCATGTCCAGTCCCTGGACGGGACGCAGAGGTTCTGAGTGGCCTACCCCAAGAGGTAGTTGACACCATCACTTCAGCGAGAGCGCCTACGCTTGAAGTGGAACCTGTTCGTTGAGTGGTGTTCTTCTCGCCGAGAAGACCCCCGAAGATGCCCGATCGGAGTTGTGCTGTCCTCTTTGCAGCAAAGGGTTGGAGCGAAGGCTGTCTCCCTCCACCCTTAAAGTTTATGTTGTTGCAATCGCTGCTAACCACGACCCCGTAGAAGGAGGTCGTGGGGGAAGCATGACCTGGTCGTCAGGTTCCTTAAGGGGGCGAGAAGGTTAAATCCTCCACGGCCCCCCTCTATTCCCTCGGGGGACCTGACTCTGGTGCTCACGGCACTACAGCAGGGCCCATTTGAGCCTTTTTGCAGGCGGTTGAGCTGAAGTTCCTTTCAATGAAGACTTTGCTCCTGCTAGCATTGGCCTCCATCAAGAGGGTAGGGGACCTGCACGCATTTTCGGTCAACGATTTGTGCCTAGAGTTCGGGCCGGCTGATTCCCAGGTAACCCTGAGGCCCCAGCCCGGCTACGTGCCCAAGGTTCC
>NW_015505507.1:147636-202158 GCF_001515645.1 Sinocyclocheilus grahami
AGTGGATGCATCACCCTGGCTTATCAGGCACAGGGTGTGCCCTGCCCGCTCAGGTTGCGAGCTCACTCAACTAGAGGTGTTGCATCCTCCTGGGCGCTGGCTCGTGGCGCCTCGCTGACAGATATTTGTAGGGCTGCGGGCTGGGCGACCCCTAACACATTCGCTAGATTCTATAGCCTTCGTGTGGAGCCGGTATCCTCCTGTGTTCTCACCTCAAACGGGTAGAAGCACTGAGAGGCCCCGGCTTCGGGTCGGCTTGCAAAATCACTCCAGAGAGTCCATACAGTAGACCCTGTTGAGTTCCTCTGTCCCCTCGGCAGCCAGACGTGGCGGAGCGTCCGGTGCCAGGCCTTCACTCGCTGAATCCTCGAGAACCGGTAGAAGGCTGGGTTCCATATGTAAGACCTAAGTGGATCTCATATGTGTAAAGTCCACGGTATAGTCTTGAGCCCGTGTTTCCCCGGCAGACTTCTGCCATTCCAAGAGGGTTCAATCACCTCTATTCTTCCATATGCACCTAAGGGATGTCCATATGTGTATTGCTTCCGAAACCTCCTTCGAGAAGGTTCGAGCTTCCGTAACGCCCCTGTTCCAAGTAGAACGGGTACGTTTTCCTAGTGTTATCCAGTCTTACTCATTGGGTAGTGCCATTGCAGCAGTAGCTGGTCCTCTTGTGAAGAAGCCCTGGCCTACGCCAAAAAATAGGGGCGCAGGTGGCTTCCACAGGACACTGGAAGGGGCAGTAGCTGTGGCCCTTTGGTAGGATCCCAATTTCGTTGGTCCTCCGACGTCCTCCGACATGACTGAAAGGGAACGTCTCGGTTACGTATGTAACCCTCGTTCCCTGAAGGAGGGAACGGAGACGTCACGTCCCGTCACCACAGCTCCTGTACCACTGCTGAGCGGCCGGGTCACCGGCTCGGCTCCTCAGCGAAAACCTGAATATGCGCTGCACCTGCTGCCTACTTATACTCACGCGGTGATCAGCAGCAGCTGGATGCAATAATCGCATGCCAATGTGCATTGGCTCGTTAATTTACACTCGAAGTAGATTGGTCCCTCTAAGCGAGATCCCAATTTCGTCGGTCCTCCGATGTGACGTCTCCGTTCCCTCCTTCAGGGAACGAGGGTTACATACGTAACCGAGACGATCTCTGTAGACCCATTTAGTCACTTGTTAGCAACTGCCTTTTTTAAGACCCATAAAGGCTGATGTATTTTACACACTAGGATAAAATGTAAAAACCACATTTTGTGCTAACCACATTTCTTATTTCAGGAATGTAACAAAAACGCAGTCAAAAAAACGTTTGACTTTGGGACAATAACACTAAAAGAGAAAACTAATTTCCTGGTTTTAGGACTCATTCTTGCAGCACTCTAAATAAGTCATTTTAAGTCTGACTTGCATCTTACAAAACTTGTTTGAAGCAACACACACATGGCGGTACTCAAGGATAAACATTCACATTTAAGCAAATAAAATGCATCAATTAGTCAATATCACATTACTATGCAACATCAAATGCTTCAGATTTGTTTAGCAAATGTTTGTGCAGACTGATATGTAAAACTGTAAATGATCTCTTAAAAACTGGCAGAACATCCTTGTTTATCCTCTAAAATGTGCTTGCTAGGAGACTCCTGTGTTGACAAACAGAAACTGCTCGGCGATCAATGAAATGCATTTATAGATAAAGATAAGCGATATCAAGCGGAACTATCCCACATCCCACTTTGAATGGAACAAATTGTGAATGCAGAATGAAGTTGATATGAAATATAATTGGCTCTAATCTCTGTAAGTAGCTTACCAGGCCCACTTGTGTTCCGCTAGAGAAGTGTTTGTTTACCTCTTTAGTGTGTCTGGTACACGGCAGTATATCCATCATCCTGACAGCCAATCAGGTTAGGGAGTCAGAGTTACACGGTTACTGTGACATCCAGACACAGAAAATGTTTAAGAGGAAAAAAAAAGGGGAATACAAAGGTTTAAAAAAAAAATCACAAACAATCTGAAAGGTATGTTATTGGGTAACCTCACTTACTTTTGCAGCATTATTTGAGGCTGACCAGTGTTTTAAAACTGTTCTCTAATATATACATATTCAGTTAAAGGGATAGTTCACCCAAAAATGAAAATTCTCCCATGATTTACTCACCCTCAAGCCATCCTAGGTCTATATGACTTTCTTCTTTCAGACAAATAAAATCAGAGTTATATTAAAAATGTCCCGGCCCTTCCAAGCTTTATAATGGCAATGAATGGGGGTCGAGATTTTGAAGTCCAATAAAATGCATCATACATGTACTCCACATGGCTCCATGGGGTTAATAAATGCCTTCTGAAGTGAATCGAAGCATTTGTGTAAGAAAAAATCCATATTTAAAACTTTATAAACCATAATCTTCTGCTAACTGTCATATGCACGAACTTAAGAGAGTGGCATTCCAGCGGATGACGTAGGCATAGCGTAAGCTCCAGTGAGATCATGTTAGTCTTGTAAGAACCAAGTTTTGTTTACAGCAAAGGAAAGCAGTCTCCTCTTGGCTTATATTGAAATCCTCTGACATGTTTCTTTACAAATCCTCATTTTGAACTTCTAATTCATGACCAGTGTTTTGTTTTGCTCCCTCCTATGTGCTTCCGCATTCGCCTACTTCCTACGTCATCCTCTGGAACACCACTTTCTTGTGAATGCGCGTACGACAATAAGCGCAAGCTACAAATTATGGTTTATAAAGTTTTAAATATGGATACTATTCTTACAAAAACGTTATTAACTCCCCGGAGCCGTGCGGAGTACTTTTTATGTTGGATGGATGCACTTTATTGGACTTCAAAATCTCAACAGCCATTCACTGCCATTAAAAAGCTTAGAAGGGCCGGGACATTTTTAATATAACTCCGATTGTATTCATCTGAAAGAAGAAAGTCATATACACCTAGGTTGGCTTGAGGGTGAGTAAATCATGGTGTAATTTTCATTTTTGTGTGAACTATCCCTTTAAATCAATTTTCATATATGTCATTTTTTTTCTCTCTTTCATTCTTTTGACTATCAACATTTCTGGACACTTTGTCCAGTTCTATTAAAGATAACGTTCTCATTTATTTTCCCGGAAAAACTACAAATTCATAAACAATCTGTCAGCCAAGCCACGGACACAAAGTGACAGAGCTCCAAATCAATACTCAATGCTCCTTAATGCTGTTTTACAAACAAACACCATTATTCATCCGTGTAATTAAAATAACTTAAGTGTGCCAATGCAGCACACTCAATTTACCTCAACACAATATTTTCCATAGAGCTTGATGTCAGTTTTGGCATTGTAAAACAGTCGGGCATTTGTCTGAACTTTGGCTTTGAAGAACTTGGCTTGAACTTCAAGTATACTCTTGACAGAGAACCAGAACTGTGATTCCACAGCCAGAAGATATGAAAGGAGTGAGGAAAAGAGAGAAAGGGATATAAAATGGGAGGGATACAAAGTATACGCAACAATCTCCCTCAAATGCCATGATGAATTACATCAGACGTGTCCCTCGCCTGCAGAGGACTAAATGCATACCAAACAACAAAACCCTACAGCCTCTAGCTTCAACTTTGATATCAATCAACACATTCCAATGCCCACTATAGCAAAACAACAACAACAAAAAGCTCTTGCAATTCATACTGGATAATTAGTGCAAGAATCTGTTTAGCACACATCGAATCCCTGTTGCCATGACCTTAACCTTTGTGAATGTTGGGATGTGCACACTCACACAATCATATCCGCTTGAAATTACTGCACACAAATATGGATACAAACAAGATAAAGGGTTAGTTCACCCAAAAATATAACTCCGATTGTATTCATCTCACCCTCATGTCGTTTCAAACCCGTAAGACCTTCGTTCATCTTCGGAACACAAATTGAGATATTTTTTATGAAACCTGAGAGCTGTCTGACCCTGCATAGACAGCAATACAACTGAAATGTTCCCAAGTTCAGAAACGTAGCAAGGAGATCTGTAAAATAATCCATGTGACATCAGGGGTTCAACCGTAATTTTACGAAGCTACGAGAATAATTTTTGTGCGCTGTTTACGTCCAGCTGATACTCTCCAAAATGGCACCAGGGTGACGCGGAGGAGAAGAATTGTTGAATAAATTTGTTTTTTTTTCTTTTGTGCACAAAAATGATTCTCGTAGCTTCGTAAAATTAGGGTTGAACCGATCTCCTTGCTACGTCTCTGGACTTGGGAACATTTCAGTTGTATTGCTGTCTATGCAGGGTCAGACAGCTCTCAGATTCCATCAAAAAATATCTTAATTTGTGTTCCGAAGATGAACGGGTTTGAAACGACACGAGGGTGAGTAATTAATGACAGAATTTTCATTTTTGGGTGAACTATCCCTATAAATGGCCAATGTCAAAGTCACAGTGTTACGGTGCATTTTCCAGCACAATCTATTAATAAAAATTCTATATCTGTGTATCAAATAAAGTCAAATGATGAAATACTCTTATAATAAAAAATGGCATGACTAAACCATAGCAGATTCCCTTCATGTCAGTTAATTTATAGCAACATTCTGTTTTTCTGTGATAAACAAGTTGATAAGTAAAGGTTGGAATGACGTTACATGACATCTGTTTTGACCTGATAGTTAAAAATCCCACAGAACACAATACAGACGAGGCTGACAGTCTAACGCGAGCTTCAATATTTATACATAGCAGGCGGCATGTTATTATTTATACAGAGTAGGTGGCATGTAATTATTTTGCTGCACTTTAAACACAACTGCTGAGCTCTGTAATTTGACTGTCCAGAACTATGACAAAGTATGACATTTCTGAACACATATGACTAGTGAAAACTGAAAATGAAACCATGCAATTGCAAACATCATGTGCTGTCACAGAAATGGATGCTTTTCATCACTGGCAAAAATGTGCATATGGTTCTGGCTGCCATTCAAGAATAAAATTAAAAGAGTAGTGTAGGTACATGTGTCTTAAGACATGTCCATTTTCTTTTTATAATCTTTTAAATTTGTTTTCATAGAATGTGTTTATTTGCAGAGACAGCAAGAGTGGGAGTGTTTGGCTTCATCACAGCCAACACAATTATACCTATTGTGCTTATTCATCAGCCAGCCTTCATTAATGGCTTTGGATGGTGAGGTTAATGCATCCTTGAAACTAGAATTCAATGCATATTATGGAGAAAGAAAGTACATTTTTTATTTATTCACAAATTTTATTCTGTTTAAACTCACAGGACATTTAATTTAAATTCATGAAGTGTGCATACCTGAAAAATGTGACAAAGAACTGCACCAGGTCCATGATGCTGCCATGTTGAGAGAAGGATATCTGTGAGAAAAGAAGAAAAAAGGTGTTAGAGATTGGATTATTATTACCTTTGTAATATATCAAGCAAAACTATTGTTGAAAGATACCAAATATATTTATAATGGAGCATATAGTAATGTGAATCATAATTACATAGATTTCTGCATTAATGTCTCCTGAAACAGTTTTTGTCATATTAAACATGCATCAGTTCACAGTGCAGTTTAAAAGTCTTATTTCAATAAACATTTTAATCACCAAATGGCTTCAAATTTGAAGGGAAAAAAAGCAACCCACTGGGCTAGGCGACAAAAAATAAACTACTGTTGAACCATGTTTAAAAGCTTTCTGAAAAAACAGATGGCCGGTAATAAACTTGACATATAATTTAATCAAGTGTTTATGTTGTTGATCTAATCTAACTTGAATTTGTTGTGCACCTTACACTGCAAACATTATGTAGAATAATAAATGCTTCTAATCAAAATAATTTTTACTTGACATGTAAGTAGTTTTATTACATATTCATGGAATATTAATTTTCTACACTTTGGCAAGGTTCCTTAGAAAACAAGCAACATGAATTTTCCCCAACTGCTGAATAGGGACTTTGATTATGTGCATCTATGGTGCCTTATTTGACTTTGTCAATGTGGAATTTTATTTATTTATGGATTTTATTTATTTATTTTGCCACCATTACACATAATATCTCAAGTTCATTCACCAATCTTAAATATTCTAAAAGAC
Organism: Sinocyclocheilus grahami; assembly: GCF_001515645.1. Classification (NCBI taxonomy): domain Eukaryota; kingdom Metazoa; phylum Chordata; class Actinopteri; order Cypriniformes; family Cyprinidae; genus Sinocyclocheilus; species Sinocyclocheilus grahami. The sequence goes on from NW_015505507.1 coordinate 153,743, forward strand.
TCGAAGGCTCAAAAACACAAGTACTTTTGCAATGATAACAGCTTGCTACTATCTGCATTATGGAATAGTATAATCCACATAATGGAAAGCAATTAAAAGTAAACTAATTATTCAGTGAAACATTTATTCATATCACTACTAAAACACTAAGCAATTAGAACTAGCAGTGTTAGCACAATATTGAAACTGTCAAAATATACCCCTTATTAAGCACTAAAAAATAAATTAATAATAAAAAATAAATCTTACATCAGTTAAATAAATGCTGAAAAAAACCTACAATTTACTTTATAAGTTCTAATAACTTATACTGTTATATTGAACCATTTAAAACGATGCAAATTAAGTAAACAAGTAAAAATTGTAAAGTTACGTAATCCAAATAGTTTTTAATTACAATAACATTTTTCGTTACAACAACTTGACACTTAAGTTCAGTCAAGACATTTACTTAAAATGTATATAAAAATAGATTCATGTAAATGAACTCAAATTAAGTCATGCCAACTGTTGCCTTCATTTTGCAAGTTTTACGAACATTTCATTTTTTTTTTACATGGTGCATGTACGTCATGGGTCCCAAGGTTAGACCACATAAGGATGAAAGACCCCAAAAGCTACTAGGAGTAAAAGTCTGTGATGGCTAATTCATTACATTACGTAACGTGCTAATACATAACTAGATAGCGTTTGAAATCACTGGGGTTCGGTAGATTAAAATTTCTCCCAGTCCTCCCTTACGTAAGCTGTACAATAACCACAGTGTGTTATATAAAATGCATTTGATTTCTCAGCTGTTGCAGTCAACCCCACAAATAAGATCCAGTGTTCCTGTCCATTCGCTGATTGCTTTAGCTACATGACCGAATTATTTGCCTTTTCAATATCTGAGGCCACTCACATCGATTGCTTATGAGAATCCAATACATAATTCTCCCAACTAAACCTATCTAAATCTGAATCCGCACTCCATCTCCATCTAAAAATCGACCATCTGATAAAAGAAAATGTCATTTTATGATTGATTTGTAAATGTCAGATGTTATCACAGTGATTTATTTTTCAAGAAGTGGCGTGCTTTAAAAGTTCAGGCGACAAAATGTGTTTGCTTAGTTCGAATGAGTTTTGGACTTGCACTTTTCTTTTTCTTGTTGAACACACTATCATCGACTGCAAAAACAGAGGCAGGTATATAGTGAGGCAATTACGCACACACATAGACATTACACGCGGACCTTCATTGTCAGGCTACGCAGCTGTGTTTGTTTGTGCCAGGGTGCACAGCCGGTGATCATGAAAGGTGACTAATACATCCATGAGACATTTCCGACCGTCGTAAATGTGCTTTTATTTCTGGATGGAAGAAAGAGGGATTAGGATAGATGGAGAGGAGCGGATAGGGAGGTGTGTGTGCGCAGGTGGAAGTGAGGGGGTTGGTCAGCCCTTAAGTGATTTACTGGCATTTGCTTTTTGCAGTGAAAGTGCATGACAATCAAAAACTGAAAGAAAGAAAGTGTTGAGAAAAGCTGATTTTTCTTGCCAGAGGGACTGGCCATTAAGCAAGCCGAGCTGGTGGCTGGAGCTGGTACCTTACTGAAGTGCTCTTGACTCCTCCCCGCTCCTAAATTCAGCCTTTTACTGTAAACATCATGCTGGGTTGAGAGCGAGTAACACACGAATTGAGAAAATCACTATTAGTAAATGCACTCCAGTCCTTAAGGCAAGACATCCAGGGTGAATAGGGTATACAAAAAAAAAAATGATCTGAACATCGGAAGAAACCAGGTTCAAAATGTTTAGTTTCATTTTTTTGACACATTATTCTATATAGTTTTCTAAGTAGTTTTATAAATCGGGCAAATGATATATAAACAAACCCCTCTATAAAAACCATCAAACTATAGAAAGGAGTAAAATCGTAAACGCTTGGTGTATGTAAGGGCTACTGTAGGGAAGAAAGTCTTTAAAGATATGTATTGTCATAATATATTATGTAAGCCAAACAGCAAAAAATAAATAAATAAATAAATAACATTTCAGTACATGATGAAACAATGTTTTTGTCTGTAGCGTTTGGCATTAAGGGATAGAAAGTTTTTAATTAAAAATACACAAATAATAGCTGTGAATTTGAGAAATAGGGTTAAATAATAATATATGCATATAGTATAAGATGAAGACTCATATTATTTGATTCATAGTACATGGAGTGAGTCACCCCATCATGGGTGCCTCCATTGCGCTGCACATAATCACATTTCTGAATCGCTGAAATGTGTTGCAGATTTTGGGGTTTTTCTTGTTATTCTAGTAAGAATCAAACCAGATTTAATCAACGATATCTGGTTATTTATCAAATTATTTCACTGGAATCTCATTTCTCTTATTTCTCTCCCCAAACATTTCCTTCCCTTCTCCTAAAGAGAGGAAAACAAGAAATGTAAAATATGCTGCAGATAACATAACCTCTTATGTGCAATGCAAGTGGCAATAAATGCAATCAGATCATAATGTGGAACTGTAATCTGGCTAAAAATAGAAAAGCATTATTTTAAATTGTAATAATATTTCACAATATTATTGTTTTACTATGTTTTAAACACATAAATACAGTCTTGGTGACCATCTTATCAAATCTAAACTTCTAAATTGTAGTATATATATATATATATATATTAGGGGTGTAACGGTTCACAAAATTCATGGTTCGGTTTGATACGACACAGTGGTGTCACGGTTCGGTACGTTTTCGATATGTGTGTGTGTGTGGGGGACATATATATACATACATATATATATATATATATATAGTATGGCATTAAAGTACATGGACTAAAAACACATTCAACTCATTTTGTCTTTGAAGGGTTAGTTCACCCAAACATGAAAATTCTGTAATTAATTACCCTCATGTCGTTCCAAACCCGTAAGACCTTCGTTCATCTTCAGAACACAAATTAAGATATTTTTGATAAAGTTATAGAGCTTTCTGACCCTGCATATTCAAGGAAACTACCATGTTCAGGGCACAGAAATGTAGTAAAGACATCGTTAAAATAGTCCTTGTGACATCAGTGGTTCAAATGTAATTTTATTTTAATTCACAAAATGTGTTCTTGTTGCTTCATAAAGTTACGATTAAATCACTGATGTCACATGGACTATTTTAATGATGCCTTTACTACATTTCTGTGCCTTGACCATGGTAGTTCCCTTGCTGTCTATAGAGGATCAGAAAGCTCTCAGATTTCAAAAATATTTTAATTTGTGTTCAGAAGATGAACGAAAGTCTTACGGGTTTGGAACGACATCAAGGTGAGTAATTAATGACAGAATTTTCAATTTTGGGTGAACTATCCCTTTAAGAGGCCCAAGGGAAGTTGATCATTGGCTACACAGTCCTAGCAGCTTGGCAGACACAGACACATTATTTTTGATGGTTTGTTGTCTTGTCAATTAAAATGAGAAAAACCCTGATAAGCACTGAGTATCTCATGATGTCTTTACCTACCGTCAGCATATTTCTCTGCATCTCACTCCAGCTTCTAACTAATAACCCTGACTTTGCCATCTCGATTAAATAGCTCTTTGAGGATATAAAAGAACATTATGGGTATGCTAGCTAGCAGATTCCAAGTTCTCGCCTTTTTCCTGACCTTGTAGATTTTAGACATCTACAGAAGAGATTTAATGACCTGAAAATGGTGATTGGTGGTCAGGCTCAGGAGTTTAGGCCCAAAGTCCACTAAAGCAAAAGCATGTTGGTCTATGAACGAGCACACATCTCTGTTAGTGCCAGACCTCTGGCTCGTGCCGTGTCAGCTGCTCTCACAGTAGCTACACCATCATGCTTTATTGCAGATGGGTGAAGAGAGGTTTAAAGCATGTACTGTATCATACTGTCTTTTTTATAATTTATTTATATTGATCAAACTATAATTTACCACACAGAGTCAGAACACACATTCTCCAATCACATATAGAGAATGAACTTGACATGAAGGCAAAAAAATATATAGTGAGGTGTTCCAAAAATACCAAAAAATAAAAATAAAAAATTAGTGAAGTGTACCAAAAATACCAAAAAAAAAATTGTGGAAATTTGTGGAACACTGTGCCAGATGTCAGGGATCACGGAAGCAGATTGCATTACCATCATTTCTCTTTTTACTAGAAAAGAGTGTGATAATATCCAAGACCAAACCCCTCTATACTAAATGTATTGATTTCATTTTGCATTAGCATCCAATTATCCTAAAATGCTTTCTTATACATCTAATTTACATTTAGCTATTGCCCAGTGCAATGCAAAACAACAGTTTGGCAGGAAAAACACTCTAGAAAAGTTTCCTGAAGGCAGACCCACTTTCATAAAACTTTAAATCTGTCAGAAAATGTTTGCTAATGCATTAGAATGCAGCTGCGCTTGCAAATGCCTTGTGCACGTTACAAGAAAGGAGCTAACAGCAAATTAAGCAATTTAGTTTCTTGTTTTTTTGTCATGTTGTTGACTTAATGGCGAATAAATTACATGACCAGTTGCAGACTATGGATGCCATTCAGAAGGTCATTTTTCCTCCTCGACTGTAGCTACAGAATGATCTCAAATTGCACTCATGCGCATAGCTACATAAAAATTGATTCTTGACAGTATGTCAACAAACCATCTGAAGGACTTCAAAAATTAAATTAAAATTAAAATAATAATAAATAGAGACCAAACATATGGAAATACGGATGAAACTATGGTTGATCTATAAAACAGTGTACTACTCAATTACTAAGCAAGGGTTTTTCAAACTTTCTGATGCCAAAGACCAATGGACCCCATTCCAAAAAATTGTTGAAAAAAAACAAACAAACCCTGACATCTGCCTTGTTTTTCTTTTAAACTATCACTGTATTTGGCTCTACCCACCACTGTTAGATGAATAAACTGAAGATAAACTAGATTATGGCTGTCAACAGATTAAAATGAATAAAATTAATGTTGTAATTAATCTTCTTTAGAAAGAAGGATGAAACCTTACAAATGTCAAAATCTACAGACACTTGTTTCAGACAGCGTCACACCTAATCTTATATATTGTAAGTACTCATAAAAATATAACAGGGGACATCAGAAATATGTTGAAACTGTACTTCAGAAAGCATCTGGAGCGATCTAACGGAAGAGCTCATGAGAAGCATTTTACTGTTAGTATAAAAGTGTCCACCACTACACCATAATTGTACAAAGATCAGAGGCTAAGTGATTATTGAGTGCATGTGCTTTTTAAAGTTCAATACCACCTTTGAGGACCAAGAACTCTGAGGCAAAACAGAACCAGCATGAATTAGAGGCTCTGTGAGGCCTGCATATAAAAGCACAGGGAGCTGTTAAAGGCAAATACAACAATTCTCTAAGGAGAATATCAAAAGCTGGGATGAGGAGAGGACACTGCAAACCTCAGCACTGGTCAGTGAACAACATGCTGTTGCAACGGGGGGGTGGGGGAACAGGTTTGTTTGTGGTTGAGTGCATGGGAAAGGGTAAAAATAGATGCTCCTCTACCTTTCCCAGGAATATTAAAAGATTTATAAAAGATTTATGAGTATGATATCTGACTTCTTGAACTGGACGTGTGGCACAAAGACATGGCAGAGCGAGAGAGTGAGTGAGAGAGAGAGAGAGAGAGCATGAAGATATGCAGATAGTACATTAACATATGCATGACAGAACCTAATTACTGCAGTAAGATATTTGTTGAATATTATGCATACCTACAATATTCAAATGAGCTTCATATTTATAATCAGTCACATGCAGAGATGTGGCTCACCTACTGTATATCATTTAATGTGGAATAAACTAATTGCATCCTTTTATGACATGATGCTAAATCATACACACTCACAATATACATTTGACATCAAATCAAGCCACAATGTCAAGTTTTGGTGATCTAAGGCCTTGATTCTGAGGTTTATATTGTATTGACACTACTGCTGAAGCAAAAAATGTAACGTTTTAATAAATCTTTCTCTAAATCTGTACAAAATAAATGTGTGACACAAAATTATATAGATTAGCCAATAACTAGGCTACAAAATAAAATCATTTAATTTTATGTGGTAGTTTTTAAAATACAAATAAGAACATGTATGAATAATAATAATAATAATAGTAATAGTAATACAGTGGGGAAATATTTATTTGATCCCCTGCTGATTTTGTAAGTTTGCCCACTTACAAAAAAAGAAAGGGTCTGTCATTTTTATGATAGGTTTATTTTAATGTATAGAGACAGAATACCAACCAAAATATCCAGAAAAAAACACATTATATAAAGGTTAGAAACTGATTTGCATTTCAGTGAGTGAAATAAGTATTTGATCCTCTACCAACCAGCAAGAGTTCTGTAAGTGGGCAAACTTACAAAATCACCAGGGGATCAAATAAATATTTTCCCCACTGTAATAATAATAATTATTATAATAACAAATAGGTAATATCAGTATTTTAAATTAAATATATTATTTTTTATTATTATTATCAAATTAATGTACAAGTAAAATAAAGTAAATATGTAACAGGATTCACATCAGTGCAAGTTTTGCTCTTTTTCTTCCCATTCCTTCTCCACAAAAGGAACTATGGAGCATTACATAGGTAATATGAATGAGAGAGAGAGTGAGAACAGACGCAGCATATGAAGTAATCTCTGCTGTCATGGCCTTCTCGTATTCAGGAGCACTGAGCACTTAGCTTTACCTATCCTCTTTCAACCCCATGAAAGCCAATCTGCTGTGATAAAGCTATCAACAGATATGGCACCACTGTGTTTCTAGCTAACCGTTTCAATTTTCCCTTTATCCAAAGAGATTCGCTCAGATGTCCGAGATGGACAGAGGCTAAGGTAGACTGCAAACTGTCTGTCAGAAATGAGATTATCAAAGGCATTCTATTTAATGATGTCCACTGGACTGGGGAAAATAAGCGACGTGTGTGTGGAGAAAATCAAATCACTGTCCATTCCTCGGCCCAGAATGGCTGCGACAAAATGGCCATGCAACACGGAAAGCTATCCAGTGAGATATAAGTCAAAATAAGTATCGTGGCTTACTTTGAGTATTATAAACACTTTTTGATTTTAAATTAATTGATTAAACAGTCTTTTATATACGGTATAATATCTTATATATATAAAGGATATAAAAAGGGGTGAGAAGAGCAGCCCATTGTGGATGTGGACTGAAAAATACCGGAGGGGTGAGGTACAGGACCACAGTGACAAATTAAATATATGTCTGTTCCAGTAGGATGGGCAAATCTCCCCATGGTCTGCCCCCTAACCAGCCCTCAGCTCTAAGCTGATGTCATCCTGAGACTGGGGCGATAACCCTGGGGAGCAGAGTGAAGGCAGGAAATGCATTCATCACTGGGGTAGCCTTTCCCAAGCCGAGCAGCCTCCTTTGCACATGACTATCCTGATTCTCCTACTGTTACTCATTAATGAGTCTGAAAGACTGGGCTTATTTGATCTGGATTAAACCTGATAACCAGGTAATGTTAAACCATGAGCAGAGAATCATGATTAATAGGAAGAGATACAAATAATGGCAAGCATTAGGGCAGAAACACGTGTGCAAACACTGCTGGGATTAATCTAAAAAAAATTTGTAGTTATTACATTGCTGCATTGTTTATTAAAAAATTGTCTGTAATTATCAGGTTCAGAAATGTGTGAGGATATCACATGAAATGTGTGTGAATATTATAAAATACACAGATTTTTTACTTTTACCCTACTTTTTATAATTCAAACATTAAATGCAAAAAAAATAATATAATAGCACTGTGTGAAACAGTATTCAAATTTCAATTAAAAAAATGTTTTCTATTTGCATATATTTCAAAAATAATTTATACCTGTGATGGCAAAGCTGAATTTTCAGCAGTCACTACTCCAGTCTTTAGTGTCACATGATCCTTCAGAAATCATTCCAATATGATGATTTAATGCTCAAGAAATATTTCTTATTATTATCAATGTTGAAATCTATGGAAGCCTGTTTCCGCCACTGAATAAAAAAAATGAAAAAAGGTAATTGCGACTTTCTATCTCACAATTCTGACTTTTTTTCTCGCAATTGTGAGTTTATATCACGCGATTCTGACAAAAGAAAAATCTGAATTGCAAGTTCATATCTCACAATTCTGACTTCATAACTCGCAATTGTGAGTTTATATTATGCAATTCTGAGAAGGAAAAAGTCAGAATTGTGAGATAAAAATTGGCAATAATCTTTTTTTATTTTTTATTCAGTGGCGGAAACAGGCTTCCATAGAAAACAGTTGTGCTGCTTCATATTTTTGTGGAAACCGTAGTATTTTTCAGGATTCTTTAATAAATAATTAAAAAGAACAGCATTTACTTGAAATAAAAATCTTTTGTAACTAAAATGTCTTTACTGTAATTTTTTATTTAATACATCATTGCTGAATAAAACCATGAATTTCTTATTAATTTGACTTTTTTTATATATATTTTAAAACAGAACTGAGACTAAGCATTTATGTATCTGCTTATTTGATTCAACTGGTGTGATCAACTCTTTCAGACTAAGCATGGGGTGAGATCGGTCATAAATGGAGAATCTCTGCCAGTGTCTGACATGAAAGAGATAAAGAGAGTGGAAGAGGAGTGAGTGACTGAAGACAGTGACTGCAGGCAGCAGAAAAGTGAAGACTGAGGGTGATGAATGCAGCGCATAACTCCAACTGTGATAGCAATCACTCGTATGTCAGCAGCTCTCTTCAGCCACAGGGCCAACAGCGACACATCTCTCACATTTGCTTCTGCCTGCGTGTGTGTCTCTGCACATAGCCTGTGGACGGGTCACTACAGCCTTGACCTACACGATTAACCCACATGAAGTATGAGACTACATAAAATACTCTACTGTATTAGACACTCCACGACCACGCGTAACCTTCACTGACAGGCTGAGTGCACTTGGCCCACGAGACACAGAGAAAATAATAGAAAGCACATTCGGAGCATTAGGCATTGTGTCAATCTTTCAGTATCACTTTGTATGAACAAAATTAGCTTTTCATAAGCAAATACTGAAAGACACTGTGCTCTAGCTAAGAGTGGCAGCAGTTTCATCTCTTTCTCGAGTCGATAAAAGAGTCATTTAAAAGGAAGATCACTCTCACTGCGACTGGCAGGAGGAAATATTATTTTCTCTTTATGCACCAAATAGGCCAATAAATCGGAGGGGTGGATGATTTTATTTTGAAAGCAGTTTGACTGGATGTCCATCAGATGTGATGAAGGTCAGTGCCGGAGAAGCGGTTCTTCTCAGGTTACTTAGATCAGTCTATAGATGACTGTGTTACTGGGCTCCTGATGAGAACAATTAAGGGCTTGTGTTACTATCTCATCTATATGTGGCTAAGGTAAAACTGCATTAATGGGAATGATTTACAGCCACAATCAATAGACAGCTGATACTAACAGGCCACAGTGCAGTTGCACTCTCACACAGGGCACAGCAGGATCTGACTGAGGGTTGCTGGGAAGACTGATGACTTTGTTGGCTTACTCAGCGGCCCGATTAGATGCAGCACCACCTGTTCTGACCAAAACCTTCACATTTAATATCTGAAGTAGAGTGGAAACTTTATGACGGACATACCATTTAAATGTTTGGGGTCAGTAAGAATTCCTATTTAAATAAATACATTTTTTCATTCAGCAAAAAAGCATTACATTTATCAAAAATATTTAAAATAAATGCTGTTCTTAACAAAAAATCCTGAAAAAGTATTATGATTTCCACCAAAATATTAACAGCTGTTTTCAACAATGATAATGATAAGAAATGTTACTTGAGCAGCAAATCATCATATTAGAATGATTTCTGAAGGATCATGTGACACTGAAGACTGGAGTAATGATGCTGAATATTCAGCTTTGACATCACAGGAATAAAATGAATTTTAAATTCATTTGTTTTTCAAAAACAAAAAAATTTACAGACCCCAAACTTTTGAACGGTAGTGTATTTCCATTCTATGTCTTTAATACTGAAATCTAATGCAATGGAATATTTCAGAACTAGAAATGTGTATATTCAACATGCACATTGCTATGACCTTTCAAGAATTAACCAGTGTCTTTTGCAGGCCTAAAATTCCCTGATATTTTCAGGCTGTGAAAAGGCACGGCAGTTCATTGACACAACCCCCTTTTTTCTTTCACACAGACAATAACAAACATGACCTCAAAGATATGATATGAGGTTTTATGAGTTAAACCAGATTTCTCAGAATTATCTCAACTCAAAATGCAATGGACATTAAAAAGCACAAGTATTTAAAAACAGTCCTCTTCAGTTCATAAATGACAATACTAAGAGAATGAAGATATTTTGTACAGTTTGTCTGTGCTTTTCTAAAGAACTCCAAAATAATTGATGAGCACAAAGCGGACTCATGGATCATTAAACATATTATTTTTGCATAACACACTACATAATGGTTTATGCTTGATGCCCTATTTAGACACGAGGGCTTAGAGAGCCTGACTTGAAATCAAAAACAAATTTCATGGATGATATTTACAGTAATTTGTTGTTGTGGTCCATTATGATGAAGGTATTGATGATCATGATGCTGTTTTGATCAAAGTCAGAAAATCTGAACAAAAATGTAATAATTTTACAACTTTATCATTTACCATATAATATATCAAAATAAAAAGCTCATCCGTCAACAGTTTGGCATGTAACAAGATGTCATATTAACTTCAAGAAAAGGGTTGGAGCTGAACTATTTAAAAACAAAATCCTTTTATGCATGTATTTCTACTAAGCTATTTTGTATAAAATAGTAAAAAAAATTATATGTACAGTGTTAATTTTGACAGGCATTTTATATGTAGTCTTCAAACAAAAATAATCATTAATTCTTCTCTCTTTAGACCAAATCAATTAAGCTTATGGGAAATTTGAATCAAGGATTGAATTTGGAAAAAAAAATCATTTTTGGGTGAACTATCCCTTTAACAGTAGTGAAAAAGGAGCACCTTATAAAAATAATAGTTATACTGTTATACTGTGTATATAAAGTGCTATAACAAGTCTCAGTTAGCTTAACGCAGTACACGTAGCAAGGGTTTTTAACAGATAGAATAGAAAAAGAATAGAGCAAGCTAGTGTTAGAGGCCTTTTTTGCTTTTGTTAATTGTATAATAAATGAAAAGAAAACCGAATAGAATTCAAAAAGATTAGAAAGCAAGTGTTAGTTGTTGTTTTTTAAAGAAAACAATCAGCAAATGAATAGAGTGCAAGTTTAAAAGGGACAAGTGTTTTTTTTAAGAATAGAATTAGAATAGAGAGTGCTAGAATTAGAGGGTCAAATAAAGATGGAAGAGATGTGTTTTTAGCCGATTCCTGAAGATGGAATTTACGTGAGATACTCTACACGATAGACATTTGGACTGCTGTGTGTGTATTTGAGCACTGAGAACTGATCACGCGCTGTATATGACAACTGAAGAAGTGGAGCGTGCGCGAGAGAGAGCACTTCTATCAGCGCGATTCCGGCTGTCCTGCCTTCACTAATTTTAAGTTAATGACAACGAATTGTGACTCCCGGGAAAAACGGGACATCTGGTCACCTTATCCCTACCCCTTCGGGTGCTGAGGCTTTTGTTTCAGATCGCTAGTTCGCATTTTGGTAGCCTATCCATCCACTGAGGCTGCCATACTGAGACTAGATATGCAAACGCCCCTCATCCGATTGCAATCCAATGATAGGGACGCACATTTTGAAGGACAATAGCCTATAGGATGTATTTTGAATGTCCCGTAGTCCTCAAATAACATTATAGTCCCGTCTCATCTAGTTAACCAAGACGCGGCATAAATTTCGTCATCAGATATTAGTTTTAGCTCGTCAACGTCTCGTCTTAGTCACAGAAAAAATGTTTGTTAACGAATATTTTTCATCGTCGTCTTCATCCTTTTTGGGGGTTGGTCAAAATAATGTCAACACCTATTATTACAGAGATTCATATGATTTGTGTAGGCAACAGTGAAAAAACTAACATGGTGATTATTTTTTCATTGTGTATATTCTCCAGGTTGTAAATCAGTGCTGTATAAGTTGCGGATAAAATGGGTGACAGGTTAGACTTCAAAAAAAGCTAATCATGGGAACCTGTTTAGCAGGAGCATCTGTGACTTAAAGAACCCAACTGTTTGGAGTTTCAAGAACAACAGTATTTACCATTATGACTGTGTACACAAAGCATGCGAATGATAGGGACCATCAAAACTAAAGGATTGTGTCCAAACAACAGAACTACTGCAGCAAAAGTGACAGCAAATCTCAATATTGTTGTTTCCACAAAAACTGTCCTCAGAGAACTTCACAAAGCCAACATGCATGAAACTTAAAGGGGTCCTATTATGCTCTTTTACAATGTCTTGAATTTGTATTGGGGGTGTACTAGAACATGCTCTCATGCTTGGTGGTTTGAAAAAACACATTATTTTTTACATAATTTACATTATTACAATACCTTTCTCCCCAGCCTGGCACAAACGGCTCGGTTTGATGAAGGCCGCCTTCCGAAAAATGAAATGTGATGTGATTGGTTAGCTATCCCAGTGCGTTGTGATTGGCGAACAGGTTAGACGGTGTTTCAGTAGTGCCCCGCCCCTTGCCAAAGCAGCAAGTTCCGTCTGCTCCGGTTTAGTTAAGGATGGTGTCAATATTGCCATATCAGTTTGAGCCGGATTCAGACCCAGAGAATATTGAACAAGAGGATCGCGCAGAACCTTTGCACGCATGGATATTGCAAGACATATTAGAGTGGTAACGTTATTGTTTTTTTTTGGGCTAAATCACGTTTTAGATAGGATGTCAACAACCGCTTAAAAATAACTGCATTTACTATGTACAGATAAGTGCATATGTATTATTTTTATTGTTATTTAATTCTAACATTATAACATGAATTGCAGTGAAACGGTTATACAGTTGAATTTATTTATACCATAGTCCAGTGTTTCCCAGGCGGCATATATATGCAAACTCATTCTCTGCAAGCAGGAGGCGCTGTTGGAGTGGTAGAGATCAAGGATTCCCCGATAACGGCTGTACACAAAGCAGCACTCCGCTCAAAAAAAAAACACTGCTTTATCAGACATTACATGCTAGATTAAATGAAAATGACATCCAATTTTCTGAAGACAGTCGGTTTCCTTCAGAAACACAGTGATATAAAAACACCCGCAATCAATGTATGGGAAACACTGTAGTCTCATAATTGAAGTGTAAATTCTACAGATTACATCATTGTCCAGTATTGTACTGTCAGCAATTTATTATAAAAACATTTTCATAATTGTAACATACATATTTACATACATAATTATTCAGGTGCATGTATAATAACTTGCGAAAACTTGAGGCTACAGCAGCACTTCTTCTTCGTCGTCGTGTCTGATGTACTCAACCAAGCGTTCTAACCACGACCTCACCCCTCCCCTCCCCCCCAACCATTAGAATTTCCGAAGGCGGGAATTATTTTAATGATATTCTAATGGGCCACTTTGTGATATCACAAAACCCGGAAAACAAACGCTGTAGTCCAAACGAGCCGTTCGTTTTAGTTCTTGAAAAGGGATTTTTTAAAAACGACATATCTCCCTTTGGAGTGGACTTTGAGATTTCTAAGTTTGAAGATCTGTTTTATGCCTAAACATACACTCTACACACTGACTAAAATTCTAAATGTGAAAAAGCATAACAGGACCCCCTTTAAATAATAGTAATCAATGCTAAAATGATCATAAAATCTGGACAGTTGAAGCACCAAGGTGAACTTCAGCATCTCCCCTGGCCAAACAAATCACCTGACTTAAATATTATTTAACCACTGTGGGCAACTTTGGAGAGAAGAGTGAAAAGCTGATTCCCTCCTCCAACATCTCTGAAGCAACTGGCAGATGTTCTGATAGACAACATTAAACAACAGACTATTTAAAAGTTGTATGAATCAATTCTACAAAGGGTGGAAGCTGCATTAAAGGCAAACGGTGGTAAAACACCCTAATAATGAAGTATTGCCTATTTCCCGGGTGTTTGTATTATTTTGTTCAACCCCTGTACCTGATAAATAATAAAAGTTTTTTTTTACTAGACTAAATTAAATGTACACCTGGCAGCTGATCTTACCTGTATTTTGATTGGCCATGAAAAGTTGCTGACATAAACATGGAAAGTGATGTTGGGATTTGCAAGGAAGGAGAATGTCTCACAGGAGAAGCTGTCTCTGTACTCTTTGATGCTAGTCTTGGACACTATGGGGAATTCCTCCCCGGAGATCGTACCCGCTGCAGGGACACAAAACACAGCATCAGCAAAGTGCACGTCAGCCAACAACAACGCCTGCATACAAAACCCACTGCAAGATTAAATATGGCATAACATTCTGATCAACCCTTCAACTATAAAACATCTGAATAATGCATCTGAATAAAGCCATTGTAAGGAGCTGTACTTGAATACCAACAGGATCAATAGAGAAAGTATCATGAAAAAAAGGCCTAAAAACGTCAAGCTGCTTCTCAAAACATTTGAATAGATTAAATGTATATTAAATAGTGAATACATGATCTATCACAATACAGTAAATCTCAAAGCACAAATTAACATGAACTTAAGTCAGTCTATATACTGATGATTCCCAGATGACCCATTCAGAGGCTGTTCCATTAAGTACAACAGAAAGAAAAACTGATTTATTTTACTTATTAGCGATTCATCACAATTCAAAATGTGACTCTTCCATTAACCACTCTTTTGAGCTCAATCTTAAATACTGCTATAAATATGCTCTCGCACTTGTCATATGACAATGACTCTTACACTCAAACACTATTCTAGTGACCATTGGGAGTGTGCTTTATCTCTGTCTATAGGGCAATCTATAACACTTCTCTACATATCTGCTTGTCATAGAGGTTTATTCAAACAGCAACAAAATAAAAAACTATTTCGCTTAGGCATTTGCCTGTGCACGAGCACTTTGTTTATCTTAATTGAAATCAAAAAGCACTTTATGAATGCCCTGACAAATAGATTCATCGTATACTTTGTTCACTCAGATCTATTTTACAAAGCAAATCTTTCTTTTGGGATTTAATTTTATTCTAATATACATGAAATCCAATAGCATGAATACCTTACCTGTTGAGCCAATAGACCATGTTATGTTGAGGTTGAAATTGTTGGATGCATTAATTGACATATCAAGGTTCTTGTTGGTCTGGAAAACAAACAACATGACAACCAAAAAAAGTATTTAAATAGCTGCGATAAAGTATTTTTTACCGTATTAAATGTGGACTTCTTTTTAACCATCATGTTGTGCTCCAGTCATATTTTCACAAAAAATATTTGTTAATATTATGAAATTCGACTTAAAATTAACTTAAAAATTATAATTTTTGTACTTTTGGGGGATTATTTTCCCAAATTGTTACACCTGTGATGCTCCCAGTGAAAAATGGGTCTGCAAAAATTGCTTACAAATGTCTGATGCTACTTTATTCCCAAATATTGGATTTAAATTTTTTGTCAACTGGTTGCTTTAAAAAAAGCACATTTTAAAAGGCCAGTCACACCAAATTAGGAAAAGGATTTATAGCATAGGTAAAGGGTTACATTTAGAACAATGGGTTATAATATCACATTCTAATTCCTTTAAAATATAACTTAATTTTCATAAACCAGGGCTCGCAAAATCCTTAGCCCGACGTCCCGGGGCTATTGTGTTTTCCAATCGGGCTACCAAAATATATCACCACGCTGCCCGACGGGCTATCTTAAATCTCCAGATCTCCCGCGGGTCCTTAAAAACTCCTAAAGTGAGTTGTATCAAACTTAAGGCCATAAAAAGTTTTAAATACGTTAAATGGTATAAGAAATGTCTTAATTATCATTTCAAGAGGTCTTACAGTTGGGGACGGAGAGACAAGAGTCGCGATACGGCCGGATTAAACTTCAAAAGGCAATGATGTCATTGAATAAATATGAGCGCTGCATGTTTCAAGTCAAAATGCGCCGCGGAAGTCTTTATTTGAATGTATCTGAAGGCAACAGACTGTCCTCAGAAACGTGTAATTTGATCTATAATTCCTGATATAGCAGCGTTTATGAGCGCGGAGCTGCTTTGTGTACAGCTGTTACTGGGGAAACCGCAATATTTCAGCGCTCCTAAAGCGCCACCTCATGGCAGAGAATGAATTTGCATTTCCAATAAGCCTTACTTGCTGTTTATGGTCAGATCAATGCAAATATCAACTCATGTTTTTGCGGAGCAAACACATAGAGTTGTAAATGAGAAAGAAGTTAATGTGCTTTCTAAAAATCTAAACAATTAAGATTTCAATTGACATCATAATTTATATGCTTGATTTATCCCTTTTCATAAAAATGGTCTAAAGGCTAAAATGCTGTTGTATAAGAATTTTGTTTTTGTGAAAACCTGTATCTGAACTGTAAATCATGTAATTTTATGGCTCAATACTGTATGTTACCATAGACATTGTCCAATGCCTTAGATGTAGATTTCTTGATGTTCTCTTTTTCCGCAATATTTTGAATGAAGCAACGTTTTTGCATTCGAAAGTGGGCTTTTATTTTAAATTGGATGAATATTCGAAAATCTTTTTTTTTTTGACAGCCCTACTGTATAGGACACAAATCTGGGTGCTGCAAAAATGTTTTTTTGGGAATACACCAAGTTCAAAATCAAATACAAACCATTCTAAACCATTTTGTTTGTGAACACGATGCAAATTCACTGACCTCTTCTGGAGTCGCCATGAAGTTAATGGCCGTGTAGTGCTGATCGTCCTCTTGAAGCAGACTAAAAGTGAACTGGTAGTCTATCAGAAGATTATCTAGTGAGGTAGAGAAGAAATACAAATTGTATTTGGCATTTATATGTCAAATTGTTTCAGCATAAAAATCATGAGATTTGCTAACATTATGAAGTGATTGCTTGGCAAAAATTCTTCATGTTCACGTCATGTTGAAATCATAACATCATGGCAATCACAGCTATTCTTCAAAGTAAAACACAAACTCTCGTTGGGAGAGAGAAGCAGTTGTGATATGAAGGACTTTTTGACAGCTCACATCTGCACGAGCAACTAAAGGTCACCTTGTCCGATTCAATTGTGAAGACGACATATGATTAAATAGCAACAGACAGAGGAAGGCTGAGGATTGATTTGATTGTCCAGCGGGTCAAAATTAATATCAACTCTGCCAAGGGAAGAAAACACTGAACTGTCATTGAAATTATTGCACAAAAAGATGAATAAGCTTTCACTGGATTCTAGTTATCATTTATGACCTTTCTGAAATCGACAGAACCTTCTATAGATTAGGAACACTCAACAATGAGTAATTTAGGGTTTTTTCATAAAAAATAGTGCTGTTTTTGTGATTATAGTTAAATTTATTGCTAATCTAACTCATCATGACTTTGAGAACACATCATCAACCCTTCAAACTTTAGACCTTAAATGAGTAAATGCAAACTAACTAAACAAATCAAACCCCACACTAACCCAAGAAAAACTTCCAGGCCTTGTTCACGAGATGTTTATCTCAACATATCCGTGCATGATGTAACAATAGGGATGGGAATCTTTAGTCACCTCACGATCCGATCCGATTCCGATTCTGGGAGTCACGATCTGATTCCAGAACGATTCTTGATCTACTCCCCACCCACCTTACTAATTAATTCGTTTACCCACTTGAGAATCTTAAAATCCTTACATTTACATATCCTTACATAAGTAATTAAGTACTTTTTAAAATAATTACAAATTGAAAAAAAAAATTAAAACAGTTGTATGTTAAGAATTTTAAACTAATATAACATACACGCAAGTAGCAAATAATAAAAGAGGCGCATAGAAACATATTACAAACAACAAACAAAGAGTGCTTTCAGTATTTAAGATTATCTGAACGTTTTCCATTCAATAACTGTGAGTGATTTTTCTTCATCTTTACTGTTGTTTTTTACTATGACATCATAGACAGCGGGAGATCTACTAAGCTGCATTCACGCATGGATCTCTTTTGAAATATAAGAAGTAATGTGGTTTGTCCTGTCCGCTTAATTCCTTAAGACAGTGGTTCCCAATCCTGGTCCTGGAGAACCCCCAACACTGCACGTTTTTGGTGTCTCTCTTATCTGACACTCACATTTGAGGTCTTGGAGTATTCACTAATGAGCTGATGAGTTGAATCAGGTGTGTTTGAATAGGGAGACATCTAAAATGTGCAGTGTTGGGGGTTCTCCAGGACCAGGATTGGGAACCACTGCCTTAAGACATAACTGGCTACGCTTACATTAATTTTGCGTCATAAAACCATTTTGAGAAGCAAGTGCATTAAACCACTTACACGGAGTCGCGCACAGCCGCATGCGCGAGCAGTCTTCACAAACAAAGCGCACGTCAGCATTTGAAATTGAAAGCAGCCTTCTGTTATATAAGTCCACTGCATTCCAAACCACATAAATGATGACTTCATCGAGCATTTGTAAGAAAAATACAGACGGGCGAGACCGCACACTTCAAGTATAACATCAAACAAAGCGCTCGTCTCTCACAACACATCCGGTGCAATGAAGCCCGCGTATGTCCTTGTAATTCGCTTCAACCAGATTATTTAGCGGAAGGTTCGAGTGGTGTATGTGTGTGCGGAATTGGAAAGCAATCAGAATATGGGTGTTTCTAAAGCAAACTCAGCGTCATCGCGCATCTGGTTAAAAACTAAGCTCAGAATCGATTCTGAAATTGTCCGATTCGATCCAGAATCGTTGGAGAGAGAATCGCGATGCATCGATGGACCGATTTTTTCTCCCACCCCTATGTAACAAATTCACACTAAACCATAGCAGACTGGGAGATGTTCACAGACAGCGACCGAAACTAAAGGATATTAGCTTCAACAAATAGCCGTGTTCATTCCGCAACCACAGAGAGATAGAGAATTACTTCAGATCAGATCAAAGCGGCCGTCTTGAGCTTATCTCTTCCTCTGACCACTCAGTTCCCTCCACTGTCACACAAATAGAGAGATTATTGTGGGTTCTCGCTCTCTTTCTCTCCTTATTCTTGCCCCAGGTACACAGCAAAGCTATGTTTATCCCATAAGGGTCTTTGGTAAACTTCAGAGAGTTTTTCCATCCCATGAAGGGAAAATAAGAGTGGAAAATCTAAAAGGGAGATCAACAGGCTGTTTTGGGTTGTAGGATTATGTCTATGTGCTTGAGAGGACACTTAGAGCTATTTATTACCCACTCTCTTAGACCTCCTGCTGTTATGATTGTAATATTTTTGAGTGTGCATCTGTGTTCGCTTGCATGACTGCATGTGTATGTGTGTCAGCGTTAATCAAGTACAATGCAAATAATAAACGAACATAAATAACAATACTATGAAGTATGTTCACTGCTTCCTACATTTTTCCATTCATTCGGTTATAATAAGCCAAATAATTGCACAAATTTAGCCAGTAAATCAAATTTCCCCTTGAGAGAAATCAGGGAGCACTAAATAATGTGTTTTTTTTTGTGGTAATTTAATCTAGAGAAATTGTATGAAAACATGTGCTGCTATTCTATTTCAGAGGAATTAAATTATTAACATATGAAGTTATTAACCTTACTTGAACTCTGGAATATTTTCACAGTTTAAACAAAACATATATAAGAAGCCAAAAGAGGACGTTCTGATTACAACCGACAACATCATTGTTGTCTTCTGACGTGCTCTGGTTATGAAATACACACATTTATTTACAATACATAATTCAATAAAGCTTTTACAGGAGTCTCAAATAACAGTCTCATCAAGCCAAAGTATATTTTCCCCTAAACATCCTGCAGAATACATTTCATTTCCAGGTTCAGAGGTCTGAAATGAAGCAATAACAGAAAGCCATTCCTGGCAAATGGGATCTAGGTATTTTATTTAATGTCTTCTACCATAAACGTTATCATCCTCAATTTTGGAACACCTTGCTGGCGGTAATGAGAACAGCGGAGAGTTAGGGACATCTGGAGTCATCTTTTTTAGAAGCAGGAAAGAAAACGGCACACTGCCCTTAAATAATAAGTTGAAGCTAAATATACACTGGTTCATAGTCCTTGTGAATCCAGTAAGCTGAAATGATTTTTTTACACTGTAGACAACCAGGTATGCATAACAAAAGCACATGATTTAACTAACCATACCTGATAATACAAGGTCAGATGTTCTTGTTTACACATTATTTAATTAACAGGTATGCTGTATGTGTTTTTGCTCAGGTGTACCAAAACACATGACAAATCACGAACACATGAACAATCAACCAATATCTCCATTATCACTGACTATCTGCAGTGACTTCATTTGAAAGCACTTATTATATTTTAAAGAGGCATAAATAGAAAGAATCAATTTACATTAAAGGTTCTGGTTTGATTACATCATAGATGTATCTTCACATCAATTTTCTCTCCATATCATCAGCGTGACCAAAATACAAGGAAGAAATGAAAATCCTAATTCACTGTAGCATTGTCTTGATTGGAGAAGAAATCTACATCTAAGGCTTAAAGCCAATACAATTATCTTAAGAAAATAAGATAGGCCCTTAGATGTCCAAATAAAAGTGCATTTATGCACAAGCACAAAACAGCCTGACTGAAAGTATTTAGCAGTCTAGGCAGAAAGCCTGATTAGTTTTTGATGAGGGGCCTGAGGGTGTCCGGTAGTGTCTGTCTGGCTGGTGGGATGCTCATTGGGTATGTGTTTAAAACAGTAGTTACGGCTTTTATTCAGGCTTAGGGAAGTTAGCCGTCGATCAGTGTATCAGGCATAAATAGAGCTGGGTGATATGGCCAAAAAAATCATCACGTCGACATCGATGATTATCATTATACATTTCAGATCTTTATTTCTTTAAAGGCAGACTTTTGCTTCTAAATGAAAGCTGTAGAAACCAGACCATTCATTGTGGTTTTAAACTACTCTTTATGGTCAGAACGTGACAAACACTTCACGTTTTTGAATTCTTTACTCTTTTCCAGTCATTTTTCCTTAATAAAATAAATATCTTAATAGAAAAATATATTTCTTAATTTCTGCATGTGCCTGACTTTGATAACACGTATCTTCAGCTCACTTTGCAGTGCAAGCTGCAATAATACTAATATTACATTTACAATAATATTACATTATATCTTAGAAATAGACATTTGACAGTAGCTTGAGTTGACAGTAGTAGTAGCTTGAGTTATGATGCAGATGTAAAGTTATGTTCATTATCATAAACAGTAACATCTGTAAAAATAGTAACAACCTCATTTTTAAATGGTGAAATTTTATTATTTTGACTGTTTTGAGTTTTTTTTAAATTAACCACTGGTCTTCCACAGTAGTATACATTTAGATCATGATAGCCACAGTTAAAACCATAGCACCTCAATACCATGGTAAAAATATAACTATGTACCTATTGGTTTCTTGTATAAAAACAGTAGTCTAAATGCATTTAGTATTAATGCATAGACATTATAGCTTAAAGGGGTGGCTGACTGGTTTTTTTATATGCTTGATTGTGTTTATGGGGTGCAGTCTAACATGTGTTAATGCTTTGTTTGTTAAAAAATGCATTATTTTTCACATAATTTACCTTTATTCCACACCGCTCTGTCCCTTCTCCTCTGAACGCACTGATCATTTCCTGCTTTTATGAAGCCCCTCCCTCAGAAATACACGATGGGCTCTGATTGATTAGCTGGCCCAGTGTGTTGCGATTGGCTAAACCGCCTCTAGCCGCGCGTCTAAGCGCCCCTCAACATAGCGGCATGTGCTCCGGTTGTATTGTAAACAATGACGTGGTCTATATTGCTTATCAATTTGAGCCCTATTGAGACACAGAGGATATTAGTGAAGAGGATCGTGCAGAACCTGTGCAAGCACGGGGAGGTCAATTATAAATAATGCATTGGTAATAAATGCTCCTATATACAGGGAACGCGAGTCTGATCTGCTCATAAAAGCCTTGCAAACCCCTCACACGTGCTTCTGACACACAGTCATGTTCTATGTGTGTTGATTAATCATAATTCTAAGAACCTTTCCACCATAAGGCACCTTTTGACTTTGTAGTGCAGTAGATAACAAATGTCTGGTAAGCAACATAAACCTCATATGTCCAAAAGGCAGCAAAAAAAAAAAAGATGTTTAGATGCAAGAGTCACACAAATTGCTAAGAACAGAATGGATCACCTACTGATGATTCTGCGTCCATTAAAATAAATTGGCTGTCTGAATGTGCTCTGCTTATCTGAGACTCTGTAATCAAATGGAGCTTAGTTTTAAAAACATTCATTGGTGGCATTAGAGGGGTGTTTATGTAAGCCTGGTTTGGTTGGTCAGATCTGGTCAGGGAAGGAATTTCTGGGACTTGTAGTGACAAGAGTAATGATTTACAACAGGCTTTTTTATTTTCTTTGAGTACCGAGTAGAGTTTAATTTCCTGCTGTCTCGAAGTTTGTGTGGATGAGCTCCCAGTCATTTTCAAGAGAGCCCGTGTCTGCTGCTCCTGAGGATGATGCCGTGTCATTTCCTGTATATATTTTCCTTTATTTTGTGGACAGATGAGGAAGGTATGACTGCTCTAAACTGTCAATTATGACAACTGGATTAGTACTATAGCTGTTAGGCTGCCATCTAGTGCTCTGAACGTAAACTAAATCTATACTGTGTGTGTGAGACAGAGATTTTCTATGATAGACAGAGAATGCTAAACAGGGAAAGCCAGAGATACAAAGCACAGCCAGCTTTGACAAAAATATCATGGATTACTGCTAAAATTTTGTTTGTAATCCTATAATAACCAATGTATGTTGTGGCAAAGTGGGCAGTGCACATGCTCACAACATGTAAGAGTAACAGTGCTCTAGGGACTTGGTATTAAATTCCTATTCCTAATTTTTAAAATAATAATAATAAATAAATATAGCTAAAAATTGAGGGCTAAATGTACCATGTGAATGATGCACATTCTGAACATGCATTAGTAGCACCTGTAATAACAGTCTAAAAATATCAGTTACTTTCATTACAAAATAAAATACAAAAATTAAAGTAAAATACAAAAATTTGCAATATAATATATAAGAAAATAAAATAAATAGTTTACCCTATAAAACACAATGAAAACTTTTAATATATTACATCCAAAGTGACTTGGTGTATTCACATCAGGGATTTGAATGCTTAAGCTGTTTAGACACGGGAACATTACTGTTACCCAAGAACACGAGAGGTTTTGCTTACATCCCCAAAAAAACAAATGACTTTTGTTTTAAAAATATATATATTTTAGGGAGAACACCACTTTTGCTCTGAAGAAGCATAAAGTCAGTCCAGTCCTCCTAGCTTCAAATCATACAGCATTTGTATTGCATTTTATAGCAGCTGAAGTAATGGTGGGGGGGGGGAGACTGCTTGCCCACTGCACTTTCTGACCTTCAGATTCTATCTGAGGCACTTTAAGTCAAAATCAGTGATTGTGGCTCGAGGACATGCTGGCCGCTTCCACTTCTTTGAAAATGGAACAGAAGACCCTACTTAAGGTGGGATAACAGATTACATGAGTGAATGTCCATGACATGGCTGCTGAAAATAATTCTGAATAAGATTCGGTGTCCTATTTTTTCATACTGGCAACAATTAAACATAATTTCTCCACATACTCCTATTAATGTAATGCAAGACAAATATCATTCTCACTACTGTGATACAATAATGAAAATCACCTTTTCTTGATGTTTAATCTGCATTTTGGTAAAACATTAGATTTTTCTGAGATCCATATTAACTCTGCCAAACAAAAACTAAATCAATAAATGTGCAGAATGAAGTGGTAACTGGAAGTCACACTCCAAAAACCTCATGTCCTCACTCAAGGCCATATATGATTATTCTCCTCAAAGAGTTTGTCCTAATCATTTTCCAGTCCAGGTGAAATCCACCACAAAGAACTGTACTGAGATCCTAAACCTCTTTTAATCTCTCCAGATAAGCAACATATGAACTACACATCTCAGCTGTGGGCAAAGCCAAGAGCACACGTGTATCGCTTTAGGCTATGCTCTTGGCATTTAGCGACAAGGTCGACAAATAAGATTCCCTCACACACAATGCACACATATACACATAAAGATACAGCAGACAGAAGCCAAGATGAACACAAGTGGCGTTGTACCGCTGAGAACAGATAAATGCTTGTGTGATGGAGTCCTGATGAGGGGTTAGAAAGAAACACTTCCATCTGCTGTGCTTCCAGAAGGTGCTGTATATGTTTATTTGTGAACACTGGATAAAGAGTTTGAAAGTGTTTGACACAGGTAATGAGTGTGAGTGTGAGAGTGAAGTGCTGGATGATATACTGAATACTCACAATATGTGTCTGATGTTTTTTGTTTGTTTGTTTTTTGGCTACATAAAATTAAGCAACATTGAGACTATTACAATTACTTTAATGTGCTGTTTATTTGGCCATTATGTTTCCTAAGGGCTGTGTCGTTAAATTAGTGTTGTTGTTCTGTTGTTGTACGGTTGTCGACTTGATTCAAAGATGATTGCTAAAATGATGCAATTTTGGAGAAAATCCATGAAAAGAGACAGAATACATTAACATTATAAAATGGCAAGATATAATAGTTAGCAATATCACCAGAGCTATGACTCTGTGTGTGTGTGTGTGTGTGTGTGTACAGGTATATATGGTTTATGAGGACACAAATGTGTATAATGACATGGGTACTACAACGTAAACATGGTTTATGAGGACACTTCCTGTGTCCCCGTAAAACAAAAGGCTTAAAAAAACATACAAAATGGTGTTTTATGAAATTCAAAAATTGGCAGCAGTTTCCTGTGAGGGGTAGGTTTAGGGGTAGGGTTGGTGTAGGGCAATAGAAAATACAGTTTGTACAGTATAAAAACCATTACGCCTATGGAGAGTCCCCGTAAACCACAAATACAAGTAAGTGTGTGTGTGTGTGTGAGAGAGTACCAGTGAGGGTTACTTACAGTAACATGTTCCTCTAAGTGGGTTGCCAAGGTAGCGATTTTCAGAATCACATCTGCAGTAAATTAAAAGAAAGAACAATTAGTTAAAAAATATGATGCAAACAACATAGATTTGGGAGCTTGGTTTGACCCATCAACAGAGAAATAGTTCATCAAAAAAATTTTAATTCAGTGATTATTTACTATAGCTATACAACAGTGGTTCAACGGATCACATTACGGTTTTTGACCCACGGATCGGATCATTTTTCGGATCAGCAAGAAAAGAAAAATATTTCAATTTAACTTGCTTTCCATTTATTACTTAAAGCGAAGTACTTATTTGATACCACAGCAAATACTACTAGAATAACTAAGAAAGTTTAAACATGATTAAAGAGACAAGAGGACAGCCAGTAAAAATAAGAACAATTACACAAATTACAAGCATAGATAAATACAAACAGAATATGTTACAAATAAAATAAGGTTGGTAGTATTCAAATACAGAAATGTAATAATTAGGGAAAATAACGTGATTTTTATCACAGCTGTTTTGTTGTTTGATGATCATTAATGACAGCAGCAGTATTTATAGGCCGCTGTCCCTTTAAGACCTGATGCACAGATCCGATATAATGATACACATCACATCCGATTTCTTTCTCAGCTGTTTTCATTCACTTGAGACATAACTGACTGTGTTTACCTGAATGATTGTCGAGATGGGTATTTTGTCATAATTTTATGTGTATGTGTCTGTTCAGAGGATTCAGAAGAGGATTCAGCTCGGAGTTCCCTTTCGCCTTTTCTCTCTGGAATTGTTTAAAATTCGCTTGCTTGTGTAAATACGAACAAATGATAGACGTATACTCTATTATGGTTAAATTAATCCGCGGATCACATGTGTGCCGAACCGTGGACGGCACGTACTGATCACGGATCAACTACGATCAGTTTAACCACTACTATACAACAAGACAACAGCTATTAATGTTTAAACTTTTCTTTTAAAATATACTGTGCCCATAATAAATGTAAAAAAAAAAGATTGATTGATTGACACATTACATGACCCAAAAGTGTTAGTAAAGACATGTTACAAAAAAAAGATTTCTATATTTTTTTTTTAAATGCTGTTCTTTTGAACTTTCTATTCATCAAAAAAAAAATGAACATGTTTCTTTAACATCAAAGCTAAAAAATCATGAGAGAATGAAAAACTGGAGTGATGGCTACTGAAAATTCAGCTTTTTCATCACAGTAATAAATTATATTTTAAAATATATTCAAACAGAAAACTGTTTTTTAAACTGCAATAACTGTTTACACTATTACTGCCTTGACGGTATTTTTTTTTTATCAAACAAATACAGTCTTGGTGAGCTTAAGAGACTTTCAAAAACATTTTTAAAATGTTACCAACCAAACCTTTTAATAGTAGTGTGCATACCATATCAAAGAACCAAAACTTGTTTATACCAAACACTAAACTATTCTGCTGCTTTGTCTCAGAACCATGAGTGTGAGTGTTTCTTGTTTGTGGGATTTTTTATGGTGATTTCTCCCTATGCTGCAGGTAGTACGTTCTTAGCTGGGCTTGACATGATTCTAGTGGACGGGCCGTCAGGTGCCCCGCTCCTCTGAGGCCTGAAGTGGAGGATGAGACCACACTTCTGATCAATTCAGACTGACAAACCAAACAAAACCCTTCATGCTGTGCCAAAAGCACAAAACTATCACCAACTCTCTCGGGATCAGAAAGATGAGCAAAAAACCCTGAGTGGAATATACAGCATAAACACACCTTTTTTATGCATATGAGAAACATGCATCAGTTTAAACAGTGGGTTAGAGTAATGCTTAAGCTTTCATAGTAGAAAATCGGGATGTTCTTGTATCAAGGGCAAAGGTGCTGATAAGTTTTTGTGAAGTACATTTATTTTTAATGACCATTTTTGATATCCATATATTCAGTCAGGATTGTAAGAGATTGTGAGGACGACAGACGTGGAGAGAGAGCCTGCCAGAGTGAAGAACACAGTGGCATGTCTGGTTCAGTTTAAAGCAAACACTCATTACTGGCATGTAAACACTAAGTGTTTATTATTCACCTCATGCTACAGAAGCAGTGAGTTCATGTGTGTGGATTCAGAGCTTAATAAACACACAGATGGATGGACGGACCAGCAGGGCAAACACGCATGATTAATCACCAAATTGCCCTTTGAAGTGGAGAAGTGGCCGAGGGCCTGAGAAAGAGCACTGCATTGAAATCATAGAAGAAAGAAAAAAAAAGGCTGCTTTTATTTTATCAAAAATACAGCAAAAACAATAATAACGTAAAATATTATATAACTGTTTCCTATTTTCATATATTTTAAAATGCAATTTATTCCTGTGATGGCAAAGCTGAATTTTCAGCAGCCATTACTTCAGTATCACATGATCCTTCAGAAATCATTCTAATATTCTGATTTTGTGATAAAGAAACACTTATTATTATTACTTAATATTTTTGTGGAAACAGTGATACATGTTTATTTTTCAGGATTATTTCATGAATAGAAAGTTAAAAAAACAACACTTATTTGAAATAGAAATCTTCTGTATAAATGTCACTTTCTTACTGTCTACTGTCAACTTTGATCAATTCAATGCCTCCTCGCTGAGTAGAAGTATTAATTTTTAATTTTTTTTTTTAAACCTTACTGTCCAAACCAAACTTTTGAACAATAGTGTAGTTATGAATTAGTATCTATGTAAGTTAGTAATTTAGTCATCTACCAAAATAACAAAGGAAAAAGAACATAACAATAAATGTTTAAAAGTAACCATTTATAGCTTTGGCTACATACACTGTACATACATTACACTGTAATATGTGACATATGTGACCCTGGACCACAAAACCAGTCATAAGGGTCCATTTTTGGAAATTGAGATTTATACAATACCTGAAAGCTAAATATACAAGCTTTCCATTGATGTATGGTTTGTTAGGATAGGACAATATTTGGCCGAGATACAACTATTTGAAGATCTGGAATCTGAGGGTGCAAAAAAATCTAAATATTGAGAAAATCACCTTTAAAGTTGTCCAAATTAAGTTCTTGGCAATGCATATTACTAATCAAAAACTAAGTTTTGATATATTTACGGTAGGAAATTTACAAAATATCTTTACTTAATATCCTAACGATTTTTGGCATAAAAGAAAAATCGATAATTTTGACCCATACAATGTTTTTTTGGCTATTGCTAAAAATATATTCAAGCGACTTAAGACTGGTTTTGTGGTCCAGGGTCACATATAACTTAACAGACATTGATTGCCAAATTACAGTTATAGTTAAAAAAACATACACCATAAAGCAATTTTGCAGGATTTCAAATCAGGCACTAGAAAAAGTACCCATTAAAACATCTTTCAGCTAACAGAATTGTTTTGGGTTCTAAGGGGAAAAGGATTCTGCGGGAGGGTAAAATCGGGCATGACACCACCTCAGGACAAAAACAGGCATAAAAAGAAAGGCAGACCCCTCCAGGCCGCCAATAAAATGATATTATTCCAGAGGAACACTTTGAATGCTGAGTGTTCACCATGCACAGTGGGACAACCATTCACACTGTGCTCCGATTAACAAAACATTTCATTATTGTTCAAATATTTCTAATTCTCTTCAACTTCTGCCTGCTTTTAAAACTCATATTTCTCCTCCTTGGCTACAGTACCCTACTGTTAAGGCAGTTTTCCTGTATTTCTATTTCATTCAAGGGACAGTTCACCCAAAAATGATGTCATCACTTACTGACCCTCATGTCACTCCAAACCAGTATGGCTCTCTTTCTTCTGCGGAACAGAAAAGAATGTATTCTGGAAATCAAACATTTTGGGTTCCCATTGACTTCCGGAATACTTTTTTGTCCATATAATTGAAGTCAAAAGGACCGAAAAACGACATGACGTTTGAAAACAGCGGGTGTCCAAATGCCATTGAGATGAATGGAAATGCTTACACATTGCTAAGCGTTCTCCAGGTATTACTTGCTGTTGAATGGCATCAGTCAGTCGGCAAACAGATTAAAGCAAGTGCACCCAGTGCACCACAACATGAGGTCCAGAAAAAGTGTGAAAGAAAGACATAAGACAGGGACTGAGAGAACAAATAAGGGGATGGAAAATGAAAACAGCAGGTGTCAGACAGTGGGCATGCCCTCTAGTCATTTGTCTAGTCCTACTGCTCTCTTAGTTTGAAGGAAAGAAAGAAGACAAGCAGGTGAGGGAGAGAGTGGTACGCTAACTGCCCTGTGTTGATCCTTCTAGCCACATGGTAACAGGCCCTCATCCTGACTAAATAAACAGAATGTGTGTGGCGCCTGCTCGCTGGAGACTGAATTAGTAAATAAATCCTCCGAGTGCCACATTTCACACCGAGACAGCTCTGTGTGTGCGTGTCTCTCAAAAGCATACGCAATTGTTGCTCACAGGGTTCAAGCGTTCAGTACTCCTCAGGAGGGCCTGTCTAATTAAATGGCGGCTTCCTCGTGGATAAAAAACACACACAATTCGAGACTGAAATGAAACAAACATTAATGATTTTGCTTTTTTTAACATTTGTGTATTTAATTTTTTTTATAATGCAGGTTGTCCTTTATTGGAAAATATCAAGGGTTTACAAAAATTGTATGGTGCATTTAACTTTCTAACATAAAATCTATTATGTTGTATCACATACATATGGAACACACTAATGTTAGCAGCCCAATGCAACATCCATATTAGGAGGATCCAGGCGAGAGGAAGTCTGTCTTTATGAACTGTTCTAACAGCACTACCTTTTCCGTCCTCTAAACGAGTACCACATCTTTATCTCTCCCGCCGTGCTCAACAGACAGCTCAGCTCATTACAGGAAACAGGCTAAAACAGGCCACGGGCCACCTGCTAGCTCCCTCTCTTTCCCCCTTCAGTCTGTCTTTTTCTTGATCCGTCTTTCTCTCATTTTATTTTCTCACACTCTCTCACTCTGACTCTCGCCCTTCCTTGCGCTTTCAAACACAAAGACACAAAGCAACAAAGAGAAGAACCTTGAAAGGGACCTTGGTGTTCACTGTCTCACAGATTTTAGAGACTTACTCACTTTCTGTCAATCTCTCTATATATAACATTAGTTGAATTCCTTGTCATGTCGGGTTGACTGCTTTCAAAATATATAATATATGCCTTAATATATCAGTTGTTTCTTCTAAATGGCAGTGCAATGAGAGCAAATGGACACTTCTCTCCTGCTTCAGATTTCAGAGAACAAATTTCAGAAGATATCAACGTCACAAACATGCCAAGATGCCAAGACTGCAATTGAGTCAGAGATTTCAACATCTCATTCTTCCAAGAATTACCGGTACCTATGCTTTTCACATTAACATCCATAAAACCTTTCGATTGCACAAAAGATTATTTATAGTGGAAAAAGTTTCTTTAGATTATTAAGCTGTTCTCCACATTTAGAAAAAAAATGCTTCTTTTAAAAACAGTTCACTAAAAAGTTGTTTGGGGAACCCAAAATGCATTCGCTGCCATAGAAGAAACCCCCTTTTGGAACCTTTATTTTTAAAGGGGTCCTATTATGCTCTTTTACAGAGTCTTGATTTTGTTTTGGGGGTGTACTAGAACACGCTCTCATGCTTGGTGTTTCGAAAAACGCATTATTTTTCACATAATTTACATTATTAAAATACCTTTCTCCCAAGCCTGGCACAAACGGCTCGATTAGTTCTGGCTTTGATGAAGGTCCGCCTTCCGAAAAACAAAATGTGTTGTGATTGGTTAGCTGTCCCAGTGCGTTTGTGATTGGCGAACAGCTTAGACGGTGTTTCAGTACTGCCACGCCCCCTTGCTCCGTCTTTCAACAAAAGCTTTTGGGAATCCGGCACTTCTCACTCGTGATGTGGAAGCTGTCCTCAGTCAAATGCGCAGCACACAATAGCAAATTGGGGTTATAATGCTCAGGAACAGAGTTAAAAATAAATTGCAACCACTGTTTCCTGACATCATCCACTTTTGGAAGCCCAAACAAAGGTGAAAAAAACTGCGTTTCAGGCGGTCGCACACCGGACAAGAAGCGCAGCGTCGCGTCGCGCCATGTCTTTAAAATTCAAATACTTGATATTCTATGAGTGTAGGCACACCGGCGGCACCGTTCGGCGTCTGTCCGCGGTGCCCAGCTACGTCATGTTATACTTGTAAGAATTGTTCAAAATTTGACGCTACAGCACTGCAGCTCTTCTTAGTTTTCTCTGATGCACTAACTCTGCAGCAGCACTTCTTCTTCGTCGTCTCGTCTGATGCACTCACTCAACCAAGCGTACTAACCACGACCAGAAAACAAACGCTGTAGTCCAAACGAGCCGTTCGTTGTAGTTCTTGAAAAGGGATTTTTTTTAAATTAAATATCTCCCTTTGGAGTGGACTTTGAGATTTGTAACTTTCTAGATCTTTTTTTATGCCCAAACATACACGCTACACACTGACTAAAATTAAAAAAGTGAAAAAGCATAATAGGACCCCTTTAAGGGATTATTAGTGTTTAATAAATGTAACACTGAACTGTCAACACTGGAGTAGCTTTAACAATTTCTGTCAGAAAGTGTTTACGTGACATTTTAAGAAGACATTAATGCTTTTGTCTGACTGAAATTAAACATGCAAACACGCTTACTCATGCTCTAAATGGGATCTAAAAGATCTAGCGAAACACTTTTTTAGAAAAGAAAACTGTTATAGCAGCAAAAGAAGGACTAAAGCAAATATGAGTGCAGTGTTTTGGTTTTTACAACATTTAGTCATGTAATATACCAACTAGAGTTCTCGATTTCAATTAAATATCAATTTTACACCTGTCATTTCTCTTTAAATTCTTAAAATGTAGTAAGAGTTAAGAGCAATAGTGTTAAAGATCCTTCATGGGACCATAGATACGTAGTACATAGAACAAACATTATGCAAGTTCACTGTTTTTGTGGTTGTGTGGTACACTGCAGTACTCTGTAATCTAACTGCTAAAAGCATGTTATCAAAAGAGACAAAAGCAAAAAGAGAAATGGTCCCTCAAAACACATATTCACAGCTGTTGGGCCAGCTTACCCGGCGCATTTCACTGAACACACAAACAGGCACATCTGAAGATAAAATGGGGCACAGATAAACATTCAGACCCAGAACTCCAGACGTAAACATCCAGACCCAAATTCAAACCAAAATCAGAGCAGATACATTTTCATATAATTTACAAATCTGCATGCAGACAGTAGGGGCTACACCAACAAGTGTCTGAGATGGATCCACCTGTGTATCCAACAAATACTGCAAGTTTCATCATCACTATTACATGCAATCTGATTAAAAATGTAATTCATATTGGGATGAAGGCTATGAAGCATATGGAAATCATGCCTTCATCACAGAAGGAAGGTTGATGCACTGTTATGGACATGTGATTCAGCACTCTGGCTGCGTCTCAAATGCTCATCTGTCATCGCTTAGGTTGGGTGAGTCACTGTCTTTAATCACTTCAGTGGTTCCCATGTTAACATGTTATTTCCTCCCTACTCTGTTCACATGGAAGAAGGTTCTTCCGGGTTAAAAATAAGGTTGGTGCATGCACCGGTTAAAAGGTGAGCGCGGGGGAAAAAGTGGGCGTTGTTGTTAAGGAACGGTGTTGTTGATGTGAGCGGGATGATGGAAGGAATAAATTGCGTTAACTGAGTAAACGTCGTGTTTATTTAATTTAACACCCATGGTGATGTGAAAGTACATGTAAGTGCTAGCCACTTCATGGTAGATTTAGCATATAACAAGCCTGTCCATGAGTGACCTACTGAAAATACATACTAACATGTATTTCTATTATTTTGGTTTATGATGGTTTGGAGATGGTGTGGCTGGTGAAGTCACTCTACCTAGAAGGCCAGTTTGATATTGCCTATCACTTTTACAGTGATAGGCATTTTTGCCACATTTACCTAGTGACAAGAGTGTAGTACAGCACTTTTTATAACGCTTACCATATTTAAATCCATTTCACTGAATCTTGCATGTTTCCCTCCAAAATCAAAACCCTCCAAAAGCAGTTTTTGTGGTTTCTGTATTTATTCCAATAGATTTGGTCTTGCATGCCCCAAATAACTCACTGGAGGCATTGTAAATATAGCCACCAAAGAAACTAACTTTACTTGAAAATGACTTTGCTGTTATCCCCTAAAACCAGATTTTATTGAGTTAATGAGAACTCAAGAAACAGATTCGGAATGGTTATTTGAACTGGATCCAAAATCAGTGCAGAAAATATATGTAGGCCTACCAGGATTAGATTGTATGTAGATTGCATGTGTGAAAGGACATAGTGATGGGGAAAAAAATTTGTTTCTACAGTAACCCCATAGTGAAGGGGGTAAAAAATTAGATGGGAGGGGGAAAAAATCAATGCATTTGTGTACCAAAAAACTTTGTGTTTCTGTTCAGAATGATGCTAAATGAAAATATAGGGATGAAAAAAAAAGGAGTATGCACAATTAAATGTGCGATATTGACAGATATGATAAATGGAAAAAAGTCTATAATGTCAGCAGATAACTGATATGGTCTTTTTACAAAAGAAACTTTACATTCTTTTGTAAAAGTTTTCAGTTCTCTGACAAAACATTTTGCATTTCCTAGACAAACATTGCATTTTACCCTGTTAAAAAATTGTTTTTGCAAAGGTTTTCCATTCCCCAGATAAACTTTGCATTCACTTGCAAAAAATTTCATTCCCCAGAGAAAGTTAGCTTTATTTTGCAAAATTTTTGCATTCTCTGATTAAAATTGTTCGCCCCCCCCCTCTTAAAATTTTATTTGACAAAATGTCAAGAATAAAGATGAATGATGTTAGATAACATTCACAGTCTTCTTGGTAGGGAATCTGGCATGGTCTTAGTCAGCCCTGGACAACTGAACACTTCTCCTTATAAGAGTTCATGGGGAAGAAAACAAAAGTTAAGAAACAGGAAATTATGAAATTCTTATAGTTTATTGAGAAAAATTATTTAGTTTCATGACAAATTACTGGAACGAAATAACACTATTAACCGGGTACCAGCATTTAAAAATACTTTTTTCTAACTGGGGCCTATGAGTCATATCAGTGCACTGTAACAGGGTAAATACACCTACATGTACATCAGTTCCACTGCCAAGTGATGTGCTGCATGAAACATCAACCCCGACCAGTACCAACAAACAGCAAATCCATCCATGCAGTTCAGGCATGCGTTTGAAGTTCTATTGCTTGTGTGCCATCTAACTCTCTACCCACGGGTCACATGAGTGATATTTTAAAAAAGGATAGAGGGTGTGTGGAAAAGAGAAACTTTTGAGAACTATGCTTAAGTCCTAGGGAACTCATTACTGCTTAAAATATTATCAGTGCCAATGGCGGTGTTGCAGCCTGTTACAAATACATCCACACAGCACTCTGTCTTTATGGACCTCAGTACATTCACACACACAGGGCACAGTGTCAGCCCCAAAAGTGCTATTTAAGCCACTGATAAGTTCCCTTTGCCACTGAGAACAGGAGCTCGCTGACACAGCACAGTAGAGGTTGCCATTAAAATTAATGTCCTGGGATTAGAAAGACACTTAGGTGGGAATTAATAACAGAGAACTTATGAGAGGGTTAAACGTGTGAATAAAATGTGCTATGATGCTAATGAGAGCATGACAATGTAAGAAAAGTTGTTGAAGGTCTCCTGTCTATCACTCTCTGACTGACAGGCCACTGGGAGGATTGCTGGTGATGGGAAATGCAGTCATACTCACAGCTGGCATTGGTCCCCTTTGACACCTTTAGTGGTACAGTAGCATTTCCCTGAGTTGGAGTGGCACACGTTGGCGTGGTTGTTACATCTACAGGCTGGAGAGAAGATAGAAGAAATAGACAGAAAAAAAAGGGGGAAGAGGAACATTTTTTAAAAGGATTGTTCAGCCAAACCTGTATGACTTTATTTCTTTTGTGGAACAGAATAGGAAAAGTTGGATACTTTATTTCCCCTGTAATTACAATGAAAGCATCAATGAATAAAGAAACTTTCACGCTTCACAAAAGATCCAAATGCACCATAAATGTAAAAGTAGTCCATTAAAGTCTTCAAAAATTAGTGTTTGAGGAACAAACCAAAATTCATTATTCACTGATTATCTTCTTTCATTGTGCTGTTATCAAAGACTATACGAAGAGTTTATTTGCAAAAACCGATAAACTCCACTTTTTAAAAAAAATGAGCTGAGTGCCATGCATTATTCTCCACACAAATCTGAACCCTAAACCGGTCAAAAAAGCCGGCATTGTCCACTTTCAAGGCATTGCGAGTTCAGGTTTTACTGCAGAAGCCGACAAGCGCCCTTGTTGTTTGTGAACAGAAGCAGATAAGTCCATTTTAGCGAATTGGCGCGCTGTATTCAGGTCAGGTGACAAGGCTGCCAGTCACTTTTAAAAAAACGTGTTCTAGCAGAGAGGATTTTCCTCAAAGCTGACTAAAGTGATCGAGGATGGATCATTTCGATGAACTTGATGAACCTGTGATATCTTCTTTATGGCGTAAACGGACAATAAAAGCTGAAACGATTTCACGGAACCTTGCAAAAGCAGCGCGTTACAATGGTGAGGGAAAAGCTCAGTGTATTGCGTGTAATCACAACCATACAGTCTATGATCACAACAACAAAGCTTGTCAGGCATCTACATTGTCAGCTGATGAGATTACAAAGATAAACAAGTGGGTTATTTTGGGGGGGTTGTAACTCTGAAACTTGAAATGTGGAGTTATCTGCTTTTGCCAAAAAAACGATTGTTTGACGATTGCTTTTGCTATAAAACTAACTTTTAATATATAAAAAAAACATACTTTCAATGATTTTTAATTTTGCAAATGACCTGTATTTAAGTTATTATTACATAATCAAAACAACCCAACTGCAGTTTGATTGATATTTCTTGGACTGCACAATAAAAAAAAACATGATTTCTGAAAATTATCTGTTTTTGCA
This sequence comes from Sinocyclocheilus grahami, assembly GCF_001515645.1. NCBI lineage: Eukaryota > Metazoa > Chordata > Actinopteri > Cypriniformes > Cyprinidae > Sinocyclocheilus > Sinocyclocheilus grahami. The sequence goes on from NW_015505507.1 coordinate 190,000, forward strand.
AATAAACTCTTCATATATACTAAGATGGTTCAGTTGAATTCATTTGAAAGGTAGAAACAGCATGGTGCAATATGGTGGCTCTTGTAGAAGGAAGTCCTGCCTTCTAAACAAACAAGCTACTTGCCAATTGGTAAAGTTATCGCATCAATGCAGCTGCTGTTAGGAGCTCCAGAAACAGTTAGTTTCCTAAAATTCATGCTTAAGGCCCGTTCACACCAAGGACGATAACTATAAAGATAACGATAAAGATATAGTTCTAAAAATCGTTCTCAATATTAAAGAACAGCAGAGTCCACACCACAACTATAACGATAAAGACAAAGAGAAACAATATCGTTGGAATCCCTTTCAAAACGATTTTTCTCCAGCTGATGAACGATAAAAAATTGACAGCCAATCAGAATCAATCCTGCTGTCACGAGCTCAAGAATTTAAAGCGGCAGACGCATGTGCGCCTAGAATAAACAGATGATATCGTTCGCTGGTGTGGACGCTAATATCATTATCTTTATAGTTATCGTTCTTGGTGTGAACGGGGCTTTAGAACTGTACATTTACATTGGCCACATCTGAAATATACCTACACGTTTTTAACACTATTTCAATGTAGGAAAAAATATTTATTCGACAGCTAATGTCAGACTTTACTGCCAATTTGAAATATATTATTGAAATGCTAGTTTGGCAAGCAGTTTTCGTGATTTCTGTATTTATTCCGGTAGATTTGGTCTTGCATGCCCAAAATAACTCACTGGAGGCAAATATGGCAACCAAAGGAACCAACTTTACTTTGAAAAGACTTTGCTGTTATCCCCTAAAACCAGATTTTATTGAGTTAATGGGAACTCAAGAAAGAGATTTGGACTGGCTTTTTGAACTAGATCATATGATACATAGAGAGAATCCGATTCAAAAGGATAATTCATTTGTAAATAGGACATCACCACTTCTCTCATAAATTCTCATAAATGCTAGATTTTTGGATGAATTCTGCCCTTAAGTGGAACTACAACAGTCTATAAATAAATGGCTCAGTTCACATTTAAACAGACGATTAATGTGACAATTTTAACAAACCTGAGTCTACATCTCTGGGGCTAGTGTTCCAATTTTCTCATTACAGATGCAATTCTCATTAAAGGTTATCAGATTGAAACCACATAAACAAACAGAGTTTACCCCAGTGCAGAGACCCTGCAAACCCTCAGCTTAATATTTGGTAGCACACCGTTTGGAAAAAATAACTGAAATTAATCACTTGCTGTAACAATCAATGAGTTTACACTTCTCTTCTGGAATTTTGGACCACTCTTCTTTTGCCAACTCCTCCAGGTCGTACAGATTTGAGGGGTTTTTTTTCTTTCAACTGCTGTTTTGAGATCTCTCAACAGGTCTTCTATGGGATTTAGATCTGGACTCATTGCTGGTCACTTCAGAACTCTCCTGCACCTTGTCTTAAACTATTCTGAGTGCTTTTTGAAGTATGCTTTGGGTCAGACCCATGACCTCTGACTGAGATCAGCTTTCTGAAACTGGGCCCTACACTGTGCCCCAGAATTCTTTGGTTGTCTTCAGATTTCATAATGCCATGCACACAGTCAAGGCATCTAGTGTCTGAAGCAGCAAAGAAACCTAAAAACATCAGTAGACCTCCACCTTGTTTGACTGTAAGGACGGTGTTCTTTTCTTTGAAGGCCTAATTTTCTTTTCTGAAAACAGAAGAATGATGTGCTTTACCAAAAAGCTCTATTTTAGTCTCATCTGTCCACAGGACCTTCTCCTAGAAGGACTTTGGCTTCCTCAGGTAAGTTTAGGCAAACTCCAGTCAGGCTTTTTTTATGTGTCTGTGTCAGCAGTAGGCTCCTCCGGTGTCTCCTACCATAGCGTCACTTTTCATTCAGATGGCGATGGATAGTGCAAGTTAACAATGTTGTACTCTGAGCCTGCAAGTCAGCTTGAATTTGTTTGGAAGTTGATCAAGGTTCTTTATCCACTATTTGAACTATCCTTCACTGCAAACTTTCAGTGGTTTTTCTCTTTTGTCCACATCCAGGGAGATCCACTACAGTGCCATGGACAACTTCTTGAAAATGTTGCGCACACTGGACACAGGAACATTAAGATATCTGAAAATAGATTTGTACCCTTAAGATTGTCAATGCTTTTCTACAATGTTGGTTCTCAAATCCTCAGACAATTCTACGCTCTTCTTTCTCTTCTCCATGCTCAGTGTGGTACACACACACACAACACAAAATATGAGTCAACTTTTCTCCACTTTAACTGGTTGCAAGTGTGATTTCTATATTGCCAACACATGTGAATTGCTACATGTGAGTTTAATTACAAATTAAAGGACCATCATATGCTTGAAATAAAAGACAAACAAACATAAACATAAACAGGAGAATACCAAAGCATTTGTAATGGCAACAATATTCTGGGAGGAGTACTGCATTACCTGACAGAAATGCAATATATATAATGTATACATGATTCAAAATAAGGGATTTTCTTACCTAATTTATTGTGGACAAGGTGAAAATCTTAAGTTTGATTGCTTAAAAAAATTAATATCACACCTGTCTGCAACCACCGCAGTTGACTAAAGCGTCTGCTAAATGACTGCATTTTCTTCCTAACAGGTATCTGAGGGTTTTTACAGCCAAAGATCCAGGTGTTTGTCAGAACATTCATCACGTTCACAGAACAATGACTGCACACTATTATGAGGTGAGACTGTTTATGTTGATCTAGTCACATGTCTTTATGCTGTACACATTAATGAGCTGGTTTAATCACTATGTAATTTATAGAGTATGGCTGTATTTGTAACACTACACACCGAGCCTTCTCCGATACAACTGATGTCAGCAGATTCCACATGCCTTAAACTCCCTCTCCGCCCAGAGTGTCATATTATACAATGCCATTAGACTATAAAATGAACTAGCTGCCTTTCCAGAGCGACCCTGCATAAAAATGTTTTCCACTGACTTGTTTACATAGCATGGGATGGCTCTCCCAGTCAAAGATTTTATTTAGATCTAGATAGAGCCGTAAAAAGGGCTGTCACATTTCTAAATAAAATAAATAAAGAGCAACAAAGAGAGAGAAAGAGAGAGAAGAAAAGAACACAGACTTTTTATCAAGAGGCTTTACACCTTGTTGGCTTTTTATCTGCAGGTCTGTTCCTTACACAACTCTCTGTTCAAATTTCCTCAACATGCACTGCAATCGCTCTTTCATTCCAGCCAACAAGAGACAATTGACAAAGGAAAACATTAATTTCTTAGCACTCAAAATATTTTATTGCTGTTGTCTGCTAAGCGAATCACTATTATGAGTGCTCATACTTTGTGTTAAAGTGTTGTTTCACACAGTTTGTGCTATGAACATGAAATAATGAGAGATGTGCTCATAATTTTTTAAGCGTTTACATATGATTTTTGTCTGGCAATCAATAACACCATTTGATATGCACACACACATTATCATCATTATTATTTGCTAGTCGGTAAGATTTTTTTGTAATGTTTTTGAAGGAAGTCTCTTACGTTCAACAAAGCTGCATTTATTTGATCAAAAATATAGCAATACTGTGAAATATTATTACAATTTAAAATAGCTGTTTTCTTTTTTAATATATTTCAAAAGTTAATTAATTATTATTGTGATGGCAAAGTTGAATGATCTAAAAAAAAAAAACATGATACATTTTTTTCAGTTCTGTTACAATCTAAATATAATTAGTTTTATATTATATTATATTATATTATATTATATTAACCCAGGTAAGGAGGAGGTCCACACTTTTCCACAGAAAATTAAAAAAATGTAGTTCCTAATTGCATAGAGTACAGTAAAGTTTGATGCAGAACAAAATATTAGCACACATTAATTTCAACATTAAACAATGCAGTAACATAAAAGGCTTCAAATTATGTCAGTATGACAAGGAGTGGCATACACATGATTTTCACAATGAACTACGTGTACATGCATATTCATACACATTATGCGTATGTGTGCATTTGTGCATCAGTATGCGTGTCAATTTAACAGGACTGTGAGGACGGGCTGCCGCAGAGTGTCGGTGGCTCCACTGTGCATGCTGCAGAAAGATTTATAGCTAAATTATGATGTGTAAAATGTACTCACATTATAGCAGAGGAACAGCACTGCCTGAAGCTGCTGTTTCAGCACTTACTCTGAAAGCGATGGACTGCAAACACACACTCACTCACACACATAGGCACATGCGCACACGTACACGTACACTCTCTCATAAATATTTCTGCCAAAAGCCATTTAGGCCCTGGAAATGACAAAACACACACTCACAAACACGCTTGCAATGAAAGTAGTCACATAACCATGTCTAACAAAACTTTTTCATAACGCACACAAACATTAGCATATATCTGACATGCTTCATTTAAATCCACAATAAAACTTAATGAAAGAAAGGAAATAAATATGAAAATAAAGGGAGACAGAAGAGATAAACTTATATTTGTATGCAAACAGACCGTGGAACATAAGTGACAAAACCAGAGCGAAGGCTTTCATAAATCTTAACAAACAGATGCGCGCACGCACACACACACACACACACACACAGATGACATTAAAGCTGATGGAAGTTAAACCAGTCTTGTAAGGAACACGGCTCAGATGCAATTCATTCTGAGTTAACGTCTGGCTGAAAGTCAAATCTGATAATGTAAAGAGGGTATTTGGGTTTTACTCCTAAATTGACATGGTGCATTGTTTAAAAAGTGAAAACTGTTCAGCGTGCCAAACATCTTTATATCATCTATCTACATGCAAACTCATTGGAGATGCGTATGTCCTTATATCTCATTTGCTCTTTTTGTGCAAGTGTATGTAAGTTAGAAATTATGCAACTATGTGAGTGTTGACATGAGTGTATTCATGTTGGTTTCAGATGTCAAGAAATGTTTCAATTAATGACTCTAAAACGGCATGGTGTACACAGTAGTAAAAAGTATTACATATACCTTCAATATATGTGGGCTCATACATCATCATTATTTTCAAAAATTTTTCTAATTACATTTTTCAAACTAAAAGTATTTTTTACAAATATCAGGATTAATTATTATTTCATATCATGTTTTTGGGAAAGAAAGAAAGAAAGAAAAAGAAGGAAAGAAAAAGAAAGAAAGAAAGAAAGAAAGAAAGAAAGAAAGAAAGAAAGAAAGAAAGCATATCATCAGTTTAAATCTATTAATGGGAAAAGGAAACACAATACCATGTTCCATCATTATTCATTCAAGATTATTAATAATTATCACTATAAAAAGTGCAGTAGACATGTCTGCTTCATAAAACTAAAAAGCAAGCAGATTTTTCTTGTATTTGTCTCTTGACTTCTTGTTCGCTCTCTTTCTTATTCACCAATTTAAATTAACTGAACCCTAAATAAGGTTACTCCTTCCTGGCTTGTTAAGAGGGCAAAGCAGTGCTTCATTACCATCCTCTTATCCATATTTATATGGATGCACACTGCATGCACATGATTTCTAAGAACTATAATTTAACTCTAAATGTAACATTCCCATGTCTGAAGCAAACATGACAATAGGAGTTGAGTCACTTTTATATAAAGCACACATACAGTTGTAATGGCAGAAGCCATAGCCATTCTGAGTAAACTGGTTCCAGGTAAGTGTTTCTTCACTCACCTCTATGGGGCAGAAGGTTTTAATTAATGGATAGGAAGGTGAGCCTGGTGCTGTGGCCCTCATGACCTCCGTTGTCAGCTCACAGTGATGTGCTACTACCCTGAGCCAAATACAGCAGATGCTGCCAGCCGACTCCATGGAGACATCATAAAGACTGAGCCACTGTACAGGGACATCAGGAGCTAAAGGACACATACAGTCCTAGTGTACTATACAATACTGCTGATCTGCCAGGGAAACACTGTTCAAACATATATACAGATACATAATATACATGTAACATCTAATAATAAAATAAAATAAAAATAACATAAAACAAAATTAATTTAGATTATAGCAGCTTCAAATGATATTATTGTTATTATTATTATTACATAGACAAACACATAAAATACATAAAATAAATATATAGTAAAATAAATATTCTATAATATATAAACAGATAATAATAATTATTATTATTATTTATATAAATGTTATGTAATATTTTGTGATAAACAATACAATAATTTTGTCATTTTAATGTCATATTGTAATACTTTTATGTATTTTATTATAGAAATGTTTTATATATAATTTATATATACACTCGTCTTTTCACTAGTATCTATTTTTCTATTATTAATATTATAACAATGTTATAAATCTATATAACTATTATTATTAATAATGACAACACATTATTATATTTTAACAACAATATTTATTGTTATTGTTATTATTATTATTACTTTTATTATTATTGTTTTGAGATCACCAAATACAAGTAAAAAGACATGCACATATTTTTATATATACACACAAGTCTTTTGTGCTCAACAAAACAAAACTTTTATTATTATTATAACATACATAGACAAATATATATATATATATATATATATATATATAAATTAAATTTATAGTAGAATAAATAATATAATATATAAATAATAGTAATAATAAAAATTTATATAAATGCTATGTAATATCTATTTTGTGATAAACAAGACAACAATTTTGTCATGTTAATGTAAGTTTATGATTTCAGTATTGTAATACTTTATGTATTTTATTATATAAATGTTATGTTACATATACACTTGTCTTTTTACTAGTATCCATTTTTCTATTATTAATTATTATGAATATTATTATTGTTATAATCTTTATAATTAATTATTTTTTACAAATAATAACACATTATTATATTTTGATAACAATATTATTATTATTAAATAATTTAGAAATTATGAAACATGATTTTAAATTAAATTGTATTTAATATTATATAACCAATAATGAAACAAATATATACAGGGTCCATCCAACATGATGCACATGTTCCAATGAAGCATTTTTACAAGAATTTATAAGGAATGTCAAGTATGACCTTCTGTGAATACACCCCAATCACCCCAAACCCAACAGAAGCTTGTACAACACAAACTGGATGTGGCAAAACATGATTAGATGCCACAGTTGTTTTGTTGGGGATGAGGAGCATGGAGGGGACAGGCGCTGCTGCAAAAAGCAAACTGCCATCTCAAACAGATCCTTAAAGAGATTAGGAGGAAGGAAATGTTCAGAGCGGAGCTCTCCTCTCCTCTCCTCTCCTCCATTTGTGCCTAATGTTAGAGTTTCCCCTCCTGTCTGCTTTATACGACTGCCACCATGTGCTCGCACTCACTGAGAGTGATGCTAGCAGCGCTGACACATGGGAGTGAATGATTAACAAACATTATACTTGACACTTTAGGACAGAAATATGCATACTATACATATTACGTACACAGATATACTGGTCTTCTTGTACCCATCCACAGTTCCTATTAAATATGAATATGAGTTAACGTGTGGCATCAAACAGCCACAAATGGCTTGGTGCATCAGTGCAGTACAAATGCTATGAGTGAAGTGAATCATCTTCAGTGAGCGGGGTTTCTTGGAAATGAATGGCTGACTACTAGCATGTTTCTAATGAGGATTCATGCAGACATAAATAGGAAGCAGCAATAAAGTGAGAAAGAGACAATAAGGACATAAAAGTGAGATAGTAAGTGCTTCACTAAATCCCTCTTTGGTTCTATCCGAAAGGCTCAAATTGGGATTCAGGATCAGGAGATACCACAAACTATCCAGGAATAAGAGAGGAGAAACAACAGCTTATTTACCTGTAGCACTGCAATTAGCGGGACTATTTGAACATACACCTCCCAAATGTTCATTATAATCTCATTATATACTGTCATACTAGTTCCACCAGCTTCACAATCATTAGGGAACCTTCATCAGACACTATATAATTAGTGGGAGTGCTCTCAATTATCTTGTTACTGAGGCAACAAAGTTTACAAAGCTGAAACAGATTTAAAAGGATTTTAAAGCCATTATTACAGGTTCATGTTTATTATCTATGAGAGATTGATTCAGCTTTGTCTGTGATTAAGGGGCTTGAAATTCACCTGATGGACTTCAAGTGCTAGTTCACCCAAAATTAAAAATTATCTTTTCAAACCTGTATCACTTTCTTTCACAAATTTAGATATTTTAAAGAATGAACAGTTTTGGTGATTACTGATGACTTTCATTGTATGACTAAAAAACACAGATGTTTCTCAAAACAGATGTCTTTATGTTTCACAGAAGAAAGAAAGTCATACAGGTTTGGAACGACATGAGGATGAGTAAATGATTACAGAATGTTCATTTTTTGGTGAGCTATGCCAATAATTGTGAAAATTATGAAGTTTGCATGGAAATGAACACGTTATTCCAAAACTTTCATGTTTTCATGCTCCAGGTCCAGCTTTGGCTGTCATGTTGGGTGACTGAACAGGTGTGTGTTTTAGACCTCAAGCAGAGAATGACTTATACAGGTCAAATAAAGAGAGGGAAAATAAGGGTGTTGTGTGCATGTGTTTGTCCAGTCAGAGGCCAGAAATAGCAACGCTGTAGGGTCAATATGACTCTGTCAGGTACACACACAAATACATAAAAAACAGTAAATGTCTACAAATAAGTACACAGATAAACACTACCGAGTATGGTAACCAAGTATGACTATTTACACAAAGCCGCTTCCATTTAAAACCATAATGAGGTATGGAAAATGCAGGATTTTGAGCTGGACAGGGGAACTGTTACCATGCTAAATACACACAACAATACATTCTACATGTATTAATGTGTTCATTATACAGACACATACTTAATGCTGTTACATTCAATGAGCACTAGGTATGGATATCGACAATTGCCTTAAATATTTAAGTCACAATATGACAATAATCACAATATTGTTATTGGATCAGGCAAAATGAGTCCTAATGCAAAGATCACTTTTGCAATGTGTTGGTAAAATAAAAAAAATTTAAAAATTAAAAGCCAAATTACTTTAATAATCAAATTACAAAATTACTCAATTGTCAACTTATGCTCTGGTACCATTTTGTGAATGAAATAGAGTGGCTCAAATGTAAGACAAACTCAAGCAGATAACTTCTGAGCATTCAAGCATAAAAGTTTAAGTTTTTAAGTTTAAGTTTTGTTTAACTTTTCTCTGAAAGTCAGTTCAGAGTTACTTGTTTGCACTGTTTGCGAATCTATCTGATTGATTTGTTCAAATGAATCAGCTCATTAGAGTGGATTTTTCCCTTGAAAGTCAACTCTCTGACTTGTTAAATCTATTACATGTGAAACATGCATTATCTATGCATTTTCTGCTTCGAAACTGTGTAGCATTATGATCCGAGCATTTTGATTGACTTTCCTACCTGCCTGTCATCATTATGTATTTACATACCTCTGAGCACCCGGTTCGCGCAGACAGGATACGTCATCAGCGCGTTCACGTACGCTATGCAGGCAGCGAGAATGACAGGCAAACATCAACAACCTGACCTTCCTTCCTGGTATTGTAGTACTTTTACTAACTGTACTATAAAGTTTTCTCACCAGTGAATGACACATGATGTATTGTAGTAATGTTGTCTCTGGTCGTCTGGTCTGTGAGCGTATATGCGTTCAGGGGGCGTGGCTTTGGACGGCAATTTGCAGTGAGGGTGGGGCGTTCGCTTTCAGTGCTATCAGGCTGAAGTTAGCATTTTTCAAGATGCCCCACTGCACCTTTAATATCATTTGACTCATTTTCTGATTCCAGACCGGATTCTGTACATCTTCCAAAAAAAAAAAAACTGCTAATTGTGATTTTTTTTAATTTGTCTTTAACATTTAATTTATGCTTTTTTTATAGAAATAAATAGTTTTACTATTTACTACAGTAAAACAAAATTGTTCCTAACAAGCCCACACACATACAAGTATGTACATGCACACAAGACAGACATCAGTAAATCACTGCTCTCATTTGAAAAGCATAAATTCCAAACTAAATATTCAAACATTAAAAAACACACATAATCCCAGGACTCTGTCTGCCCTCTGTTGTCCTCTAACTAAGCGGGCTATTTCAAAAGGACACATGTCCTCCATCTTCCACAGACTGTTTTCTCTCTCTCGTCAAGGGCAGCCGGCCACGTGTCATATTTTACCCTGATCTCACTTTGATGGCCTGTCTCTTTTCTCCTTCAGACAACACACATGCACACACTCTGTGAGAGATATCCATCCAGCCTTCCCTGTTCTCCACACAGTGGGCTGCTCTCCATCTCTCCTCGTCTAATCTAACACAGATCAGTGGCTTAAAAGCATTAGTGTACGAGGTGAGGTAAATCTCCTCCATTCACTAACCCTGAAAAATGACACTGCTGGATTAGCGGCGGCCACAATCAGAGCATTAAACCCACGTGCACATTTACACCAAGACACAGTCAATAAAGCACTCTTAATCACGGAGGTATTCAACAGGGAGGAGAGCGCGTATCCTTGAGAGATGTGGAGGGCCGCACATCTATCAAATCTCCGCTGTGAGCGCTGGACCGCTCGTATAGCGAGGAGGTGGGGCGGCAGTCAACTCCAGGAAATAAGAAAATGATTAAGAGTGATTTAATATCACAGAATGTGGAGAAAACGCACATCTGTCCGACAGAGAATGATGTTATTACACCACCTTCCTTGCGCCTCTTCGCCTCTCTGCTGCCTTTCTCTCGCTCTCGCTGCAGTTTCATCTCTAAGAGCGATGAAGCTTGTATATAAACTCAGTGATTGGAAACCGGGAGAAAAGCCACAGTGAAGAACTAACACGAGGAGCCCACATCAAATCAATACAATTTGTGTCAGGTTGAATACTGCACTCGCAATGAAATATGGCCACACTAACCATTACAAAAAAATTAGATGGGGGACACTGGGATATCCTCTAGTACATCTGGATGCATGAAGACTGTTTATGAATTAACTACTGCATCGATTTCAGTTTGAAATAGTGTGTGGCCATATGTACACCTTAAAGGGGTAGTTTAACAAATAATGAAAGTTCTCGCATCCTCACATCTCATACCTTTCCAAACCAATATGATTTTTTTCTTCCATGAAAACTGAGATATTTAGCAGGTTGCCCAGGCTGAAATTGGACAGCCTCACTCATTATCTTGCACTGCAGAGTCTCAAATTTCCACAGAATTCTCACTCTGCACAATCAGCCTGCCATGGTCGATATATTTAACAATCATTCAGACCATAACTGATCTGAAACAATATGGAATGGCATTTAAAACAAAAATAATAGCGGCAAGTTTTTGGTCAGTCGAGTCCATCCATGTATGCACACATTCATACAAAAATGTAATAAGTATTCTGCTTCCCTTTAGCCAGTTAGGTAGAGGCACATTTGCTGTCTTTTGTAGTGAAATCACAAACGTATATATGTATATATAATATGTATATACACACACACACACACACATATATATATATATATGTAACAGGTAAAGTATATTTATCTTTAATGACTGACAACTTAAAAGGATAGTTCACCCCAAAATGAGAATTCTGTCATTAATTATTCATTCCAAGCCTGATAAGACCTTTGTTCATCTTTGGAACACACTTTAAGATATTTCTGATGAAATCCTAAAGTTTTCTGACCCTGCATAGATAGCAACGGAACCACCGTGTTCAAGGCCCAGAAAGGTAGTAAGGACATTATTAAAATAGTCCAAGTGACATCAGTGGATCAAAATTAATTTTATGAAGCTACTTTTTGTGTGCAAAGAAAACAAAAATAACGACTTTATTCAATTTCTTCTTTTCTGGGTCAGTCTCCGCTGCCATTCACGAGAGTATAATGATGCATGTTGAATAAAGTTGTTACTTTTGTTTTCTTTGCTCACAAATAGTATTCTCGTAGCTTTAAATTACGGTGGAACCACTGATGTCACATGGACTATTTTAAGGATGTCCTAACAACCTTTCTGGGTCTTGAACGTGTCAGTTCCATTGTGTCAGAAAACTCTCGGATTTAAACAAAAATATCTTAATTTGTGTTCTGAAGATGAAATAAGGTTTT
>NW_015505507.1:202492-236340 GCF_001515645.1 Sinocyclocheilus grahami
TCAGACCATAACTGATCTGAAACAATATGGAATGGCATTTAAAACTAAAATAATAGCGGCAAGTTTTTGGTCAGTCGAGTCCATCCATGTATGCACACATTCATACAAAAATGTAATAAGTATTCTGCTTCCCTTTAGTCAGTTAGTTAGAGGCACATTTGCTGTCTTTTGTAGTGAAATCACAAACGTATATATGTATATATACCTTTTCTCTTGAACAGACACTGGTGTCCAATACCCTCTCTCGGCTCTGTCTGCTCAGGCTCCTCATTGCTCCACGGTATGATCCCTCAATACACTGGCCCTGACCTGTGTCTGTAGGGTCTCCGCACCAACCACAGTCAGGATGTCCCAGGCACTGACCACATGTACGATGACCTGAGCAGTTCTGAGCTAAAGAGAGAGAAGCCTTAGATCAATTTTAGATAAATTAGTTCAAGATAAATTAGTATTTGCCAACCCTTTTATCTTCATGAATCTCCACAGCCACATCAGTATCATTCAGTGTTGTTAATGTTAACTAAAATAAAACTATTAAAAATTGTTTTTTTTTAACTGAAATAAGAGCTGAAATGAAATATAAATATTAAATGAAATTTTTTTTATTTGATAATAAGAAATGAAATAAATAAATGTAAATACAAAAATTACTAATAGTAATGGTGAAATTAGAAAAATAATAAAACAAATAAAAATAAATGTTTTTTAAAGGATCATGTGACACTGAAGAGTGGAGTAATGACTGCTGAAAATTGAAAATTCAGCTTTTCCATCAAAAGAATAAACAGAAAACAATTATTATTAATTGTAATATTACACAATATACGGTTTATACTGTATGTCTGATCAAATAAACACAGCCTTGGAAAAAAAATCAACTTTCAAAAACATCACAAAATCTAAATTATTCCAAACTTTTGGCCCCCAGTGTAGTTATATATACAAAACAGTAATAATACTACTACTGATAAACATGACAAAAAGTACATTAAAATGATTTAATCTCAAATTAAATTGAAAACTGAAAATATAAAAAAGCCAATATTAAAGCTACACTATTTTACTTACACTTATAAACCTATAATAATTATTTATATTTTAGAGCAGTCGGGACAGATTTCTTGGGAAATTACAGACATTCAGCACAATCAAAATAATGTTCTTCTTTAAGAAGCATGCAGTTGTATTTTATAACAGCTGGTGGGCCAAAATATATTTAATATTTAATAAATACTATAATAGTAAATAAATGATACTAAAATAACTTGGTAACCTTTTAAATAAGCAATAAAATATCAAGTAACATCATTTTGCGTAAAGCCATTAGGCCATCAGAGAACAACTGCTGCAGGATAGTAGCAAAACATCTTGGTTATGTATGTAAGATCAGATACATAACATACTTGTCACACTCAAACAATGATAAAACAGTTTCAGCTTTGCTTACCCACAAACTCCACCTTTGAGTAGAGGCAGCAAACACACATGGGCCTATTTACAAGGGTCTACAAGTCTTCTTCGGTGCAAACAACCAGCTTTAATACTTACCACTGAAGTGTGGATGAAATATGGCATTTAAAGTGTTTTTTTTTTATAGTCAAGCAAACAATTATTTGTTTGGCCTAACAGAAAAGACCACCACAGGAGCTGTCTTATTGATCTCCAGCAGGTACATATAAAAAGTCCAGTGACAGTCACTGGAGCTGACAGAGAAAAAGAGAGAGACATAAAACAAGAACAATAAAGGCCTAGAGACCCCAAACATCAGCTTAATTTATCTAAATGACACAAGACGATAAAAAAACGAAGAGAATGCAAATGCATTTTCACAGTCTGTCAGTGAAACTCGCATGACTGCCAGACCTACATGCGAGACATTCACAGTGGAAAAAAAGGCATAGTGTTAGCAGCTCTTAGAAGTTGCAGCAACTCTTAGTTTATATTAAAAATTATTCTATTCGGATTTAAACAAAAATATCTTAATTTGTGTTCTGAAGATGAAATAAGGTTTTACGGGTTTGGAACGACATGCGAGTGAGTAATTAATGACACAATTTTCATTTTTGGGTGAGCTATCCCTTTTAAGTATCGCTTTGTTCTTCATATTAAGCGGTCGTTTGAATATTTGGAATGTATGGCACGATCAAATGGACTACTTTTGTGGTACTTGTGTTCTTTGTAGCTTGATAGCCATTTTCACTATTCATTTTCATTCTATGAAAAACAACATCTGGATATTCTGCTAAATATATCTTGTTCCACAGAGACAAAATCATGCAAGCTTAAAAGAGAGACTGATTTTCAAACGCAGAAACATACAAGCACACAAACAGGCAGACAAATACTTGTACACATGCACATAAAAAGAAATATCTCACCTTGGCATTTCCCTCCATTTGTGGGGTCTCCATAGTAACCAGGTAGACAGATCTGGCACTGCGGCCCAGTTGTGAGATTCTTGCACTGCTCACACACACTGCCGTTAACACACGTACTGTGGCCGTTACATTGACATGCTGAAACATACAGTGAGGAGTGTGTATTCATTTGATTAGGCTGTTTTCACACACAACATCAGTGACTGGTAATCAGTGCATATATGTGTGTGTACATGTGTGTTTTTATGTTTACCTGGGCAGGTTATGTAGGCCCAGTTATAGCCCTTTTCTCTTGAACAGACACTGGTGTCCAATACCCTCTCTCGGCTCTGTCTGCTCAGGCTCCTCATTGCTCCACGGTATGATCCCTCAATACACTGGCCCTGACCTGTGTCTGTAGGGTCTCCGCACCAACCACAGTCAGGATGTCCCAGGCACTGACCACATGTACGATGACCTGAGCAGTTCTGAGCTAAAGAGAGAGAAGCCTTAGATCAATTTTAGATAAATTAGTTCAAGATAAATTAGTATTTGCCAACCCTTTTATCTTCATGAATCTCCACAGCCACATCAGTATCATTCAGTGTTGTTAATGTTAACTAAAATAAAACTATTAAAAATTGTTTTTTTTTAACTGAAATAAGAGCTGAAATGAAATATAAATATTAAATGAAATTTTTTTTATTTGATAATAAGAAATGAAATAAATAAATGTAAATACAAAAATTACTAATAGTAATGGTGAAATTAGAAAAATAATAAAACAAATAAAAATAAATGTTTTTTAAAGGATCATGTGACACTGAAGAGTGGAGTAATGACTGCTGAAAATTGAAAATTCAGCTTTTCCATCAAAAGAATAAACAGAAAACAATTATTATTAATTGTAATATTACACAATATACGGTTTATACTGTATGTCTGATCAAATAAACACAGCCTTGGAAAAAAAATCAACTTTCAAAAACATCACAAAATCTAAATTATTCCAAACTTTTGGCCCCCAGTGTAGTTATATATACAAAACAGTAATAATACTACTACTGATAAACATGACAAAAAGTACATTAAAATGATTTAATCTCAAATTAAATTGAAAACTGAAAATATAAAAAAGCCAATATTAAAGCTACACTATTTTACTTACACTTATAAACCTATAATAATTATTTATATTTTAGAGCAGTCGGGACAGATTTCTTGGGAAATTACAGACATTCAGCACAATCAAAATAATGTTCTTCTTTAAGAAGCATGCAGTTGTATTTTATAACAGCTGGTGGGCCAAAATATATTTAATATTTAATAAATACTATAATAGTAAATAAATGATACTAAAATAACTTGGTAACCTTTTAAATAAGCAATAAAATATCAAGTAACATCATTTTGCGTAAAGCCATTAGGCCATCAGAGAACAACTGCTGCAGGATAGTAGCAAAACATCTTGGTTATGTATGTAAGATCAGATACATAACATACTTGTCACACTCAAACAATGATAAAACAGTTTCAGCTTTGCTTACCCACAAACTCCACCTTTGAGTAGAGGCAGCAAACACACATGGGCCTATTTACAAGGGTCTACAAGTCTTCTTCGGTGCAAACAACCAGCTTTAATACTTACCACTGAAGTGTGGATGAAATATGGCATTTAAAGTGTTTTTTTTTATAGTCAAGCAAACAATTATTTGTTTGGCCTAACAGAAAAGACCACCACAGGAGCTGTCTAATTGATCTCCAGCAGGTACATATAAAAAGTCCAGTGACAGTCACTGGAGCTGACAGAGAAAAAGAGAGAGAGACATAAAACAAGAACAATAAAGGCCTAGAGACCCCAAACATCAGCTTAATTTATCTAAATGACACAAGACGATAAAAAAACGAAGAGAATGCAAATGCATTTTCACAGTCTGTCAGTGAAACTCGCATGACTGCCAGACCTACATGCGAGACATTCACAGTGGAAAAAAAGGCATAGTGTTAGCAGCTCTTAGAAGTTGCAGCAACTCTTAGTTTATATTAAAAATTATTCTATATCAGTTTTATTGCAAGCACTGAAATGTTCTCCATCTCTGTGTTAGTATCTGACCTTTTAATTTCAAAATAAATAGTTTTTGGAGTGTTTGTGCCATTACATTATGAATGTGTATTCATACAATGTGTCTGTATTCATACAATGTGTCTGACATTCAGAGTGCTGGACATTTAAGACACATGGGAGAGTGTCATATGATTTACATTTTCGCTGCTAGTAGGGGCTTTCTATAACAAAGTTTCCTGAGCCCCTCAGAAATGACCTCCTTTCATTTTTAGACATTTGTGTGTGTGGGAGCAGAAAATGTATGCAGGCAATAGGGACAGAAGAAGCGTCCATCAATGTAGCCCTCAACCAGACCCCGTCTAATGGGTCCTCAGACAGCACGAGGGTCAAAAAGTGTCTCAGGGTTAATGGCGAGGGCAGATTCTAAGATGTGGAGAGTGTTATTAAAAACAGGGCAGAAAGGCACCCTGAGAGAATTCAGCCACAGTCAGTGTGATATTCAGAAGTGAAAATAAGACTCTTAAGTGCCAGTGTTTGACCTACCTTATAATATTCAAAAACGTGCTGTTTGGAGACATAATTCTGTTTAGAAATGTTAAAGGCAAAGTTTTACCATCTACAAGGAGCCTTTCTGACCATTATCACAACTGCAGGTTTGAAAATATTGTTTATATGAGTAAATAAATGTAAAATAAAACATATAAAATAAACTAATATTTAATATTAAAATTACTATTTAAATATAATTATAATAAGAACCAGAAAGAACACCAAACAACTGACATGGTGAATTGAAGCTGTTTTGATTACTGCAGGATGTATACAAACATCTTATATAAATGAATAATTCATCACATGGAAAATCTTTTCTGACATATTCTGTAGAAGTTCTGGGCATATTTGCATGTTCTTTTGCGTTCTTGATCTAGATTTCCACAGTGCACAGATGTGTTAGGTGAACTCTCTACCCAGAAGCTCCTCACTCCTGCATTATTCACACCCAGTACAATGATTCATTTTGCTATGCCATGTATTCGGCACAATCACAGAGGAGTTTCATAATTACAAACACAATTCTCATCTCTTCCTCTCTCACTCCCTCCTTTCCCTTTTTGTGTTTTAGCAAAAGATAGGAGGATTATCTTTAGCCAAGGACACCTACACATTCATTGCATATGCAAATCTATACAACATTCTCAATGTCGTGTTTTTTTCTTCTAAAAAGTACCACTTGCTTTCACTTAATAAGCTCACTGATGGGCCTTTACACAGATTCAGTATGAAGTTTCACTAAAGGTCATTAAAATTCCAAATTAAATCTAGAAATAAGTCCTTATTAT
Source organism: Sinocyclocheilus grahami (assembly GCF_001515645.1). Classification (NCBI taxonomy): domain Eukaryota; kingdom Metazoa; phylum Chordata; class Actinopteri; order Cypriniformes; family Cyprinidae; genus Sinocyclocheilus; species Sinocyclocheilus grahami. Next base: position 208,255 of record NW_015505507.1, read on the forward strand.
AACATAGAAAGTTGCTAGTGGCACTCATTCATAGACTTTTAAAAAAAGACATTTCGTGAAATCTCCAGTAGCTATGAGAACTGATTTACCTATGTTTTTCATAACTTATGTTTTTCATAACTATATGCGGGGACATTTTTAACACCATAGATTATCAGACATCAATGTAACTCTATTGTTAACTCTAAATTAAAATCTATTCGAGGCATGTCTAGCCAAATGTCAACATGAAAACTCTGTCTACAGTAAGGACAACATCTGTCTCATGGAAATGTCCACCAGGGACATGGACGTCTGTCAAATAGATTGCAGTCAGGATTAACAAGCATAAAGCAGAAAAGATTTTAATAGAGTTATTGCTGGTCTGTGATTTTCTGAGAGAGGAAATCACATACATAACTACATAGATATCAAAAGAAGGAACATCCCCTTTAATATGTAAAATAATGGGGTTTGCATAGACTGCTGATCGCAAGTCTTTGGGTATGTGATCTTGAAATGGCCACACAAAATAAAACTGAAATCTTTATCTTGTGTCACGAATCCGCTACTGTGAGGAGCACGGAGCGAGGAACGAGGAGACGAGGAGAAAACTTCAAACGAACAGACTTTAATGAACATCCAACGGAACTAGGAACACACACGTAGCGGGGAAAGATGAACATTCAAAACCGAACAGGAAACTCAGAACAGGAAACACTTTAAATACACAAGACATGACGAGGGGATGACGAGAAACACCTGGGAACATAATTGCACATGAGGCAAAACTTGGTCATGGAAAGCATGTGGGGAAGGAAAACACAAGACACAGAACACAGGACTGACATCTTGTGTATGTGTGTGTGTTTTTTTTAAGAAATTAATACTTTTATTCAACAAGGACATACAGTATTAAATTGGTTGAAAGTGACAATAAAGACATTTGTAATTTTACAAAAAAATCAGCAAAGAATCACAACAAAAATGTTTAGCAGCATAACTATTTTCAACATTGACAAATGTTTCTTGAGCAGCAATTCTGCATATTACAATGATTTCTGAAGGATCATGTGACATTGAAGACTGGATTTTAAACTGTAATAATATTTCACAATATTAGTGCTTCTACTGTATTTTATTCAAATAAATTCCATGGTGAGTATATGAGACTGACCCTAAACATTTTAACAATAGTGTACATAATTTAAAGGTCCCATATTGTACACCTTTCTGGAGTTTTATTTTAGGTTTTGATGTCCTTAAGAATATATATTTGTGGTATAAGTACCAAAAACCATCTCAATATATTTTTACAGCTCCTTTCTCAGGAGCTCTGCTGAGAACAGGTCGATTTTGGTCTGTCTAATTAATATTCATGAGCCTCTCTTCTGATTGGTCTGTTGTTTTCTGAGTGACGCATGGCCAGGCCAACCACAGGTAACTAGGGTCAGCCGACGTCACAGCGCTAGCTGGAGGCAGCAAAACAAAGGGGAAACTGGAGGCGGCCCATTCAAACCAGAGCAGGTTCGGCTACATAAGAAGCTTAAAATATCATCTTGTTGTGATGTTGGGTGCCAGAATCGATGTAATACAGCCTCAAATTAGAAATTTGATCCACCTGTCAGATCGTCCATCCTTTGAGTGAGAGTGTAACGTTACAGGTCGGCCGATCTGGTTTCGTGGTTAAAGTTAACCTTTTCGACATGTTTCCGTGTTGTTGTTGCTCAGCAAAAGCATGGACGCGATGTTGTCTGGGGTTTGGCAAAAGGAGAGTGGGACACTGGGCGGTGCTCGAGGCGGTGACTGTGCAGTTCTGATGTCAACTTTTTACGAGGTCACAACGGTTCGTGAAAAATAGCTAGAACTTTAAGCAGGCTGTGTGCATTTTACTGTGGACTGGCTGTTTTGAAACGTATATGGTAGTTAAATAGCCCCTAGACCTCAGTAATCGTGAAAAAGCCAGGAAATTTCAGTTTTGACAATATGGGACCTTTAAAATATTTTTGTGAAACTTTTCTGATGTGGAAACTCTTATCCACAACGACTTCCAAAAAAAATATAGAATTGTAAGATAATTTTGAACAGAAAGGAAAGTTATGACAAAAGTATGCTCACCATACAGCTTTACTTTTTGCCTGAAGAACGTTCACACATTTGTCTGTGTCTTTAAAGACTGAATAATGACAAAGACTTTAAAACGTTTTTGAAAACAAAAAACAAAAAGACTTCAAACTCATTCGTACCATAACAGTACAACACAATGGACACGGCCGACGTGCAACACGCTGGCGCATTGTACAATACGGTATTTCTATTATCTCAACTTCTGAATTCAAAAGGCTATATTTGCTGAGCATATTGAGCCAGTGAAGAAGTTCATTTCCATTTTGATTAGGTGCATATTATCATGCTGTCACACTGTTTCTTTATCTCTGTCTGGAGCTTTGTTTAAATATGAAAACTGCACTTTCTCTAATTAAATTATCCTCCATCACAACAGCTACATCTACAGGGCCTTTCAAACCAAAGAATCACGCAGCAAAATATTTGCTTTGCCCATGAACCGACTCCTTGGAGGAGGAAAAGATATCCTCTAGCAATTCACTTCCATCAGAGAGCTGACCTTAATGATGTTTATTGTCTGACAGATCGCCTCTATGAAATACAACCATCAACATCCAAGTTAACAATGCACTGGAGGCCTTTAGTCTCTGCAGTGCAGATAAAATCAATGACCAGCACATCCACAGAGAAAGAACAGTAATATCTGTGTAACTCTATAATGGCGAATGGAAGGGGAGGTCGTGGTCTCAGGGTCTCAAGGCCATGAAAAACCTTCAGCTTCCTGAGACACTATAGACAGGCAATTTCGCCTGTCAGGTTTTTGTAGTAGTATTTTTTTCTGAAGAAATATGTTGGTTATTAAGCATTATGCCTCTCAGTTGGACTGAATATCTATTTTTCATTCTCGTCCCCATTGCAGCTGCTCATTTACGCTGCCAGCTCCAGTGCCTCTTAATGCAGAAGGAAAGAATGATTCTATGCGTCTACAAACTTGCTGATGACTATACAAGGTAGGTCCGCGTCAGCTACTCCTAAGGCTTTTCTGAGACGATTACCATCAGTCATTTCAGATACTTTGGCATGATTCTGTGTTGTTTTGGACCACATGATATCGCTCTTGTGTATAGGGATATTTCTGCAAATCTACTTAGAAGGAACTAAAGGAGCTGTTGAATCATAAAGTGACTGAGCAGAGATCTGAACAGCCTCGGCCTCAGACTCAGATGCCGTGCCCATGGACCGCCCACAGTTTTCACACTGACGCATGATGCACATAAAAATGGCAAGGGTGAAATCACCTGTTCAAATTTAATTGGTTGACTTTACACAACTTCAGAAATATTAATATAAAAATATATATCAGCAACAAAGCTGGGTTTTCAAGGAACTGAACTGAGAATAATTGTTACATGGTATATGCTCTAGATTTGCCAAATTAGTGACAGCAAATCTTTTAAAATGAATTCAGATTTTCTTTTCACAGAGACTGCTGTGCAATTATTTTACTGTCAAAAAAAGAAGAAAATAAATCCTCTTTATGCCGAGTTCACACTGCATGATTTTAGCCCAGATTTTCACTGGCTGTTAGGTTTTGCGAAATCGCCGACAAATGCCCGAAATCGGAGGCAAATCGGTCCTCATTCATGCATGTGACAATCACGCAGAGTCAATTATCAAAGACGCGATCTGAGAGAATTGCCGATGACTTGCCGACGCCCGTGAAATATTTGGCATGCCAAATATCTGGACCTGTCGCCGATTCAAAATCCTGCTGTGAGAAATGAGTTCTGACTGAAAAATATATCGGCGATGACCTACAGCCAATGAGAGAGCAAGATACAGGGCAGTGGGAAGTTCGGTGAGGACTTTTATTTTTTACTAAGCAATTGGCCAACGTGGCGATATCAGTACACTTTTGCATTAGAATATACAGAACAGGTGCATGAAGAAATCTCTCTCTCTCTTATTCTTCCATAAAGGACAAAAGATGTATTGCATTTTTCTTTTTCATCACTTTGAGGGCTTTTGTATAAGAAATAAACTCTTGGTTTCACTTTCAAGTACTTATATTTATGTATATAAAATGTTCCTAGCATAAGTATGTTGTTAACAATGGAAGTCATCTTTGTTACTGTTTGATCGGGGAGGAGACCACGATATCATTGTGATCTTGCGTTATTTCTTGATCACTTCTTGCGTGCCTTTGGTTGTGAAACGTGGTTTGCGGACCAGACAGAGTTGTCGGTGATTCTTCCTATTGTAAAGTCATGCAGTGTGTAACCTCCTGTCGTCGATCCATCGTGAAATGTGAAAACAGCAGCAACTGAATGCTACCCCAGATAGTCGTGCAGTGTGAAAACAACGGTGATCCGACGACTTTGAAAATCATGCAGTGTGAACTCGGCATTAGGGGTCCAAGCCCCACAGGAGCTAAACTCTTTTTCTGTCCTAAATGTGTCTGTACCTCAGAAAACTTAAGTTGTAGACACCAAATTCTGTGGCATAGTGACAAATCCCACCACTACTGTAAGCGCATGTTCACAACTGACATTAGGCAGAACTAATAAATGCATTTTCATTTCCTACATTTCATTTCTATTCATAGTTTTTTTTCCCACAATCTTCACAAACACCTTCTAAACTCCTTCTAATCATTCAAAACCATTCATCCAATCTTTACCAAATGTTGCACAAACCAAATCTCGACACTTTGATACATCAAAGCATTGCAAAAATAAGTGAATTAATCTGTCTGGCATTGCACATTTTAATGAACTGACCTATATCTACAGAACGCAAAGTCCATATTTTACAAAACTTGACAAACACAGGCAACCAGACAAGCTGCTTGCTAAATTGCACTCCAAGTTGCATCAAATTTTGCCCATAGGTGGCGCTACGACAGAAAAAAAATGGTGTAAATCCACAGCGAAACATATTTCGAGAAATGTCTCTTTTTTTATTTTTTTCCGTAAAATGAAAAGGAAGTAAATGGTCATTAAAACTATTTGGTCACACTTTGTTTTAAGGTCTAGTTCTTGCTCTTGACAAACCATTAACCATGACCTTTGCCTCAATAAACTCCTAATTTGCTGCTTATTAATAGTTAGTAAGGTAGTTTTTGTATTGGGAAGGAATAGGGATGTAGAATATTGTCATTCACAATAATTGCCTAGTAAGTACTAATAAACAGCCAATATGTTAACTACTAGTTAAAGGCAAAATATGTACGTTTTCGCAGCTAGAGGTTTAATTTTCAAAACAATAACAAAGGCGAAGCTTGATGACACTATGAAGGAGAATGTTCATGGATGAGGAAATGAATTATTTTTAACTACCTGTAACTTCCACAGTTATTCAAACAGAGAAAAAACTATACAGAGAAAGAGAGCAAAGAACACCTACATTGTCAAAGAATATTATGACTGACTTCAGTCGCGAGTTTAAGCACTCTCAAAAAACTCCCCTTATAATCAGTAAAGCTGTCTATACACGGTTTAACGAATGAATCTCTTACTTACATCATACATACATCTGCACTTTGTTGTTTATGATGAGAGCATTCATGTGAGAGCTGAATTCAGTCAGCGAGCGCATGCAGTGAACAAAAATCTCATCTGAACGCCTCTGATTGGCCATTGCATTCATAAGCTCACACTCGTGTGTGATTGGTAATAATGCACAACACTGTATCATGCCATTATTACTAATCATGGCGCAACATTGAGCATATCTAGATTTAATGCTACGGTCAACACTTCATTTAATTTTCATTTTATTCCCGACAGCCGTATTGGATTTAGATTAACTGTACAGCAGCATTTGTGTCCATGTGTTGCGATTGTTTCTACAAGCGGAAACTGATGGTAGTGCAGATATGTCATTGATAGGCGACAATGACGAGACATTATTTAAAATTGGAATTTCTCTGGATTTACAAATCCTTGGGAACTTTTGGGATAACATAAGCACACAAACACATGAAATACGTCACACTGTGCAAATGGTCTTTGGACATTAAGAAAATCATACATATTGTGCCTTTAATAGTGAGAATTGGTCCCTTTACTAAAATGTTAACTATTTTGTTACCAACTGTAACGAGGAGGCTGAAGCCAAGTGAGAATCCATGTGCAGAAGTTTATTTAAAGAGCAATCCAGAATCAGCATCAGAAAAAGGCAGTAATCTAAACCAAGTCAATCAGTCCAATTGGCAGCCAAAACAGAGGGAAAATCCAATAATCAGAAGTAGAATCAAACAGGCAAGAAGTCATACACAATATCAACAGGCAAAGGCAGTGAGACTGGCAATACTTCACAGAGAGTGCTTAGGCAAGCCATGCTTTATGGCTGCCAAACAGGAAGTCACCAACGAGGCAGCAGCGGGAGCGTGACAGTCAATACTCGGGCGAGGGCTCCCTCTGCTGGCCTAGCATTACAGAACCCCCCCCCCTCCCCCTCTAGGAGCGACTCCTGGCACTCGACAAGGACGTCCCCGTGGTCGTGAAACTGGTCGGTCGGGTCTGGCTCTGTGGAATTCCTCTATGAATGATGGATCCAGAATGTCAGGTGCATTGACCCAAGATCTCTCCTCAGGCCCGTAGCCCGCCCAATCCACCAGATATTGGAGCTGACCCCCTCTACGCCTAGAGTCCAGCAACATATTGACCTTATAAGCAGGCGATCCGTCGATTTCCAAAGGTGGCGGTGGCTCTTGATGCTCGGCGTTGGGGTCAGCGTCCGGGTGAAAGGGTTTAAAGAGAGACGCATGAAAAGGAGAAATACGATAAGTGGCAGCAGGCTCAAGTTCATAAGTGACTTCATTGATTTGTCTAGTGATCTTGAAAGGGCCAACATACCTGGGGCTTAGCTTCCTGCTAGGTAGCCGTAGCTTGAGGTCCCTCATGGAGAGCCAGACCTATTGTCCTGGTTGGTAGGGAGGGTGCAGACGGCGTGGTCGGTTGGCCTGGAAACCTTGTGTCCTGACAGCCCTTTGTAGATGGATGGGAACACTGTTCCACACCCTCTCACTACGCCTGATCCAGCCGTCCACTGCTGGGACAGATGAAGGTTCTCCTGAACACGCTAACAGAGGAGGCTGATATCCCAGAACACACTGGAAGGGGGTTAGTCCTGTAGAAGAATGTGTCAGGGAATTGAGCATATTCGGCCCATGGAAGGAATTCTGCCCACCGATGTTGTTCTCGGCTACAATAACTCCGCAAATATCTTCCAATTTCCTGGTTGAGTCGTTCAACTTGTCCATTAGACTGAGGGTGGTAGCCTGAGGTGAGACTTACATTTATGTCAAGCTGCTTACAGAAAGCTTTCCAGACTCGTGAAGTGAATTGAGTTCCTCTGTCAGAAACTATGTCTTCAGGCAGACCATAGATTCTGAAGACATGGTGGAAAAGAGACTGTGCCGTTTCTATGGCTGTGGGGAGACCCTTGAGGGATATTAGTCAGCTTGATTTAAAGAACCGGTCAATGATCACCAGAATGGTAGTGAATCCATCAGAGTGAGGTAGGTCAGTGAGGAAGTCGATCGATAGATGTGTCCAGGGGCGTTGTGGAATGGGTAATGGATGTAGCAGGCCGGAGGGCAGTTCTTTGGGGGTCTTTGATTGGGCACAAACTTGACATGTCTTGACATAAGTGGTAACATCTCTACTCATTGAAGGCCACCAGAAAGAATTCTGTAGCAGGTTGATTGTGTGCAAGATCCCTGGATGACCTGAACATAGAGTTGTGTGAACCCACTGCATGACTCGGTGGCGAAGAGCATGGGGTAAGTAATGCTTGGTTGGGGGGGGCAGTCGGCTGGTGGTGGTTCTTGCTGATGGGCTCGTTGAATTTCCTCCATGAGAGGTAGGTCAGTGAGGAAGTCGATCGATAGATGTGTCCAGGGGCGTTGTGGAATGGGTAATGGATGTAGCAGGCCGGAGGGCAGTTCTTTGGGGGTCTTTGATTGGGCACAAACTTGACATGTCTTGACATAAGTGGTAACATCTCTACTCATTGAAGGCCACCAGAAAGAATTCTGTAGCAGGTTGATTGTGTGCAAGATCCCTGGATGACCTGAACATAGAGTTGTGTGAACCCACTGCATGACTCGGTGGCGAAGAGCATGGGGTAAGTAATGCTTGGTTGGGGGGGGCAGTCGGCTGGTGGTGGTTCTTGCTGATGGGCTCGTTGAATTTCCTCCATGATGTCCCAAGTAACTGGTGCGATGATGACGGATAGGAGCAGTATAGTTCCAGGTGGACCAGGAATGACAAGAGAGTCATGGCGTCTTGACAGAGCATCTGCTTTACTGTTCTTACTTCCGGGTCTGTATGTGACTGTGAACCGGAAATGTGTATTAAAAAATACGGGGACCATCGAGCTTGGCGAGAATTCAGACATTTGGCACTTTTGATGTACTCCAAGTTCTTGTGGTCTGTGATAACTTGGAACGGATGGACCAGTGTCTCCACTCTTCAATAGCGGCCTTCATAGATAACAATTCCTTATTGCCCACATCATAATTACGTTCTGCCTGCGAGAGTTTTCTTGAAAAGAAAGCACATGGATATAATTTACCAGGTTGTCCGTGACGCTGGGAGAGTACAGCTCCAATGCCACTGTCAGATGCGTCCACAAAGGGGAGATTAGGGTCTGGATGTCGTAATATGGGTGCTGTTGTGAAGCTAACCTTGAGGGTATTGAAGGCCGTGGCTGCATCTTCTGTCCACTTCAGTTTGGACGGTTTACCTCTGAGGAGAGAAGTCAGCAGGGAGGCAATGGAGCTGTAGCCACGGATGAAGCGTCTGTAAAAAAGTTAGCAAATCCTAAGAACCTCGGCAGTTCCTTGACGGTAGTTGGTTGTGGCCATTCGCTGACTGCCTTGACTTTGGATTTGTCCATTTCTACCCCTTGATGGCTGATGTTATACCCCATAAATGTTGTTTGTGAGACGTGGAACTCACATTTCTCTGCCTTGACAAAGAGTTGATTCTCGAGGAGATATGAAAGAACCATCTTGACGTGTTGGATGTGCTCTGCTTCTGACTTGGAATAGATTAAGATGTCATCGATATAAGCTATCACATATTGATTTAACAGATCATTAAGTATCTCATTAATGAATGACTGGAACACAGCTGGAGCATTGGCTAGCCCATATGGCATAACGAGGTACTAGTAGTGTCCCCTAGTGGTGAGAAAGGCTGTCTTCCACTCATCCCCGTCACGGATCTGGATCAGGTTGTATGCACTTAAATCCAATTTAGTAAAAATCTTTGCCTCTCTGAGTTGTTCAAGGGCTGCTGGAACCAGAGGGAGAGGGTAGCGGAACTTGACTGTTACGTTATTCAAACCTCTATAGTCGATACAAGGACGAAGTCCACCATTCTTTTCGTCTACAAAGAAGAAACCTGCAGTGGCTGGAGACGTTGAAGGGCAGATAAATCCATTGTTTAAGGCTTCTTCAATGTAACCCTCCATAGCTTGGGTTTCGTCATGGGTTAACGGGTACACTTTACTTTTGGGTGGCATGGCATTGGAAAGGAGATCGATAGCACAATCCCAGGGACGGTGAGGTGGTAATTGGGTGGCCTTCACCTTGCTAAATACCTCACCATAGTCGTTGTAACAGTCTGGGACTTTAGTAGTTTGTTCGATGACAGGGCTTTCAACACTGGTAGACAGGCACTAAGGTGAAATGTCAGTGCATACAATGGGTTAAGCAAAAATTTGACCAGTGGGTTAACTCACCATGATGCCAGGAAATAACTGGGTCATGAACTGATAGTCAAGGAAAGCCTAGGATGATTTCATTTCTTGGAGAGTCGATTACATAAAATGAGATAGCCTCTTGATGGAACAGGCCGACTTGGAGTTGAATGGGGTGAGTTTGTTCTGTTATAACATCTCCAATGGGTGAATTATCAACTGCTCGGATCTTGATAGGTGGTTTACAAGGTTGAGTGGGAATGTTGTATTTGATGACGATGTCTTCGTGAATGAGGTTTAAGGCAGCTCCAGAGTCGATCAGCATTGACAACAAAATTGAGTTTTCATCAGAAGCCAGTTGAACAGGAATGGTGAGTGTTTTAAATGGCAGGAGAAAGAACTGATCAATATTTACCCAGGGTGTGGGATTGGAGAACGTCTGAGTCTTGTGTGGGCACTTCAGCCTATGATGTCCAGCCTCACCACAATAGAAACACAAGTTGTGCAGTCGTCGTCGAACTCTCTCCCCCTAAGAGAACCTTGAGAGACCCAGTTGCATAGGTTCCTGGTTGGTGGCCAGGGGAACTGAGTGTGACTGGGATAGAGTTGATGTGCTTGACAACGACCCATAAGCAGGTTTTCTCTTAAGAGCATTCCTCATTAGGTTATCAATCCTTATGGCTAAATTCACAAACTCAGAAAGTTGAATTCGCACCCTTGCAGGCCAGTTCTGCTTGAAGTACCTGAGTTAAGCTTCACTGGAAAACTGCTTTCAGCGAGACATCATTCCATCCACTCTGTGCTGCCAGCTTTCTGTACTCCACTGCGTAGTCTGCTGCTGAATGATTTCCTTGGGACATAGAAAGTAATTGCGTCGAAATGTCCCTGCCCCCAGCAGGATATTCAAACACATCACGTAACTGTTGTTTAAAGTATTCAACAAATTATTGAATCCGACTCCCAAACAGCAGCAGCCCAGGTAATCGCTCTTCCCGTAAGGAGTGTCATCAAAAAAAGCACATTTCTGGTTATCAGAAGCAAACTTGTCTTTCTGGTGGTCAAAATACATTTCTACTTGTCGGATAAAACCTCTACATTTATCCGCTGAACCATCAAATTTATCAGGCATAGCAAGGCTTACCTTTGTGGAATGGGTGGAGGAAGTGAACGAATATAATGTGTCAAGTATTCATTGGTGGACTGCAGGCTTTCAAGTTGTTTTTGGTAGCCTTTGAGTACCTCGCTTTGATAGGCGAACACCGCTTGTAACTCCGAAACTTCCACTGGATTCATGGGTGGCGAAGTATTCCGTAACGAGGAGGCTGAAGCCGAGTGAGAATCCATATGCAGAAGTTTATTTAAAGGGCAATACAGAATCAGCGTCAGAAAAAGGCAGTAGTCTAAACACAGTCAATCAGTCCAATCAGCAGCCAAAACAGAGGGAAAATCCAATAATCAGAAATAGAATCAAACAGGCAAGAAGTCATACACAATATCAACAGGCAATGGTAATAGAATGCTCAGTAAGGCAGTGAGACTGGCAATACTTCACAGAGAGTGTTTGGGCAAGCCATGCTTTATGGCTGCCAAACAGGAAGTCACCAACGAGGCAGCAGCGGGAGTGTGACAGTCAATACTCGGGCGAGGGCTCCCTCTGCTGGCCTGGCATTACACCAACATTCTTCAACATATCTTCTTTTGCGTTTAACAGAAAAAAGAAATTTGACAAGAGGGTGAGTATCTGATGACATTTTTCATTTATGGGTGAAATATCCCTTTAAGTCATTTTTTGTTAGTGATGACTTCATTTATTTTAGAAAACCCAACCACTAAATGGCACAAAACAAAGAGCGTTTAGTCACTTTACATGACAATCAGTGGCCAGTTGCATAAACTGCTTAGACTAGTCTTAAAAAGTTAGCCATCTAATTTGTTTTCTTCTAGTCTGGTCATAACTGTGTAAAATTTTAATCAGAAAAGTGAGACTGATTATCTCTTGGCTAACTGCTATTTGGTCAAACTAGTTCTTAAGACACAGTCTTAACATAGTGGCTATGTTTATGCAACTGGCCCCAGATCTCGTTATCTAAGTGGGTTGTTCTTTGTCAGAAAACCTGCAATGAGGACAAGACTTCAGGCCACAAGTCAAAAGTCTGAATAAGATGAAAGGTCTGAGACTAAGATCAGAAAGACATTTTTCTCTTAGTTCAGAGTCTTTGTCTCACGTGCAAGGCCGGACAGACGTCGATAATTTATAGATTTTCCAGTGGAGGCCAGTCAAGAGTATGACAGGAGTTTATAGTGAGTTTGATACCTGCCTGTGCAGCAGGGCTGAGTGTTCACAGCATCTGCTCTCTCAGAACTCTATCTCCCTTAGGCTCACAACAGAAGGGAAAAATGAGAAGGCAGAAAGTAAACGAGTTAGAAGCTGTGTGTGTTCACCAGAATAGTGTGTACTCATAACTCCAGCTTCTAGTCTGCCATGTATCTTAATGTGCGAGTGTCCTTGATGGTATGAGCGTGCACTCACCGCCACAGTCTCCAGTTTGCCACTCCAGACACTGGCCGTAGGGGAAGGAGATGACGTAAGCATTGGAATCCACACAGCGCTTGGTACTGCCACACCACATGCACTCCATGGCCTGGCTGGTGCAGTTGGCACAGCTGGTTCGCAGGGCGCAGGGAATCTTACATGGACGCACGCTAAGGTTTGGGCTCACTGAGGGAGGAAAAAGCAGTAGTGAGTATTGCAATGACCTTGTGAATTACATCATTTAAAATACTGAGCAAATATTGTCAAACTATATAATAAAACCCTGAAAAACAGCGAAGCCCAAAAGTCTTTGTGTAAAACCTGAAGATCAAGAATGATCCAAAGAGCATTGTGTGCTTCAATGGAAGCAAGAACATGTATACAAGTCAGATGATCAATGTCATGAAATTTACTTCTAAGATTTAAAAAATCTTAAATATTTTTTATAATAACATTTCTCTCAAATTTTTATTTGATCAAAGTTAATCCTAAAACTGTTTATTTCAAGGTTAAAATTATATTCTAAATCCTACATTTCAGTGTGGTCCCAGACTTTTGCACTCCATTGTAAAACTCTGTAGCTATAATAATATATTCTGCATATTTATCAACACTTAAAGATGACAATGTTTATTACAATCATGATAATGGCAATGTCTATTCTTATTGTCTGTTTGTTACCTCCTGTAGAGTAAAAGAAACAACTGAAATGAGCACAATGAGCAGAATAACGTAAATAAGACATGAAAACGAGCAGAAGAAACACAGGGGAGGACCAGTTGACATTCATTATTTATGCTCTTTGCGTGTCTGTAGGGGGGAGTGTCCAACTCTCGTTCAAGGCCTAATTTGTGCTTCCCCTGAGTCTCTATTCCAGAGTGTTTCAAACAGGTCCAACAGACATACTGCAGCCAAGGCAGCAGAAGATATGAGAGTGTTCTCACAAAACTTCAATAAAAAGTCTATAAAAAAAGCAAGAAACTATAGCCCCTTAACTGGATATTATTGTATAAAACCTAGTCATTTGTTAAATACATCATTTATGGAAAAGAACATTATGGCTGATGCACACACCAAATCACATTCACATATGTGTCATATATAAAGCCAAGAGCAGGCTGAGACTGGATCTGCATGAAATTCAAGGGAAAATCTCTAGAACTCTCTGGAATTGGTTTTAAACAGTTTATGTAAGCAGAGCTGAGAATACAACACCCAAATTGCTAACTGAAAGCATTATCAAATTAAGACCAAGTATATTTAAAACAAGTCTACTTAAAGAGTAGGGATGTGTAGAACTGTGTGAATGCCAGACTTCCCATTTCTTCAGAACTCTGTGGAGCTTTCTGTGGGAGCGGATTCAGTTTGGGTTTGACGTGTAAGAACATCATGTTACAAAGGAAAGGTGAAAAAGAAAAAAAAAAAAAAAACTTTTCTCACCAACTGGCTTCTCACAGATCAGCCCCTCGGTGTTGGCAGTGCAGGGTTTGGCTTTGAGTCCGGCTACCTCAGCTCTTTCAAGGTACGCACAAAAGCCTGAGTCACTTGGCTCCCCTGGTAACCACTGCAGCGTGCTGGCAGTAAAGGGAGACATGTCCTCCCACCCCCAGTATGAAACATTTATCTTCCTTAGACCCACCCAGGGAGTTAGTTTCTGCAAGAGAGAAAACGGCTTTGTTCATGTCTTCTTTACACACATACTGTACATGCACAATACAATACAGTGAAACACATAGTAAAATTCCACATAGAATGCATAAAAATGCAATACAATGACTTAAATAGACCTCTTCTATGAATAGCACTTTTTTTTATTTCTGGATTGATTTTAAAATTTCTTACAGCTATTACTATTTGAAAAACTGTTGTTCAACCAAATGCAGGAATATGTTATTACGAATTAATAAATACACCTGTTTCCGCAAAAATGTGACTGTGCCACATATCTAATAAAGCTTGTTTAAATGCATTAAAATCGGGTGAATAAAAACAGGTTCAATAAGCTGCTATGGCCCGTGTTCATAAATACTCTGATTATGAACATTAGTGTAAAGAACAGAAAGACATATGAAGTTAAAACGACAAACAGACTTGACATATTTGCAGATGCGATACATTCAGTGAAATAAAAAAGAAGAGTTCATCTTCATAAACTGCTATTTGAACTGAACTTGAACTCGAATTTACCACATTACAGACTTCCAGCTGGACATTCATTCAGTGCACCTTGACGTTTTGATGGCTAATAAGCCTGTCTTCTGAGCATAAGACGTGTTATGGTGTTATAAATACACTTTTCTTTCTGTCTGTCTTCTTTAAGGAAAGGCAAAAGGCCAACGCACAATTTAATTATCAATTCAAAGCACAACAAACCGAATTTGACATACCCCAACTTCTCAGATTTTCCATTCAAATTAACAACCTCCCTGTATGAAACGGTCTTGCGTGCTTTGATTAAAAGGTTTAAAAGGTTTAAGATCTCCTGTGAGTTTGTGCAGCCACAGGGAGTGAGTGTGACTGTCTGTGTGAGTGACAGCAAAGAGAAAATATAGTGGCAACTGAGAAACCGGCACATGTGAATCTTTTTCGCATCAAAGGTGGGTCCTTTAGAAAACTGTGTTAATCTTCAAAGGACAAAAGCTGCTTAAACACTGAGGCTCACGCCGCAATCAGCGAGGGAGCGGATTACGCAGAGAGTCACTCCTTTCCTTTTAATTAACACATGACAAATATTTACACCACAGCACCGAGGGGACTCCACAGATTTTGTGCAGAATGGCTCTTTACTGAAGGCATGAGTAAGGTTTTTTGACGTGTTAAGTTGAAGTTTAAGCTTTACTGACATTTAGAAACAAACCTACACCCGAAACAGCTGGCACTACATCTGGACTTGACACACAGAAACTTACCAAGTAAATTGTAAATGTTAATGTTTGTTTACTTGGACAGAAATATCTGTCAGGATATTTGAGGGTGTTTAAATAATCACTTTAAAATGGGAGTCAGAGCAGAGCAAGGCAAATATACTTAAAATTGAGAAATAATTTAGGTAAACAAATCAGGTCCCAAACAGAAGAGCTTGTGCCAGTCAAAAAAAAGCTCACTGTCAGCATTATTCCTTTACTTTTTCACACTGCAATTGGTGTGAAAGGGCCTATACAAATGTTAAAAATACTGGTATTTCAATACCAAGCCGATGTTTAAAAAAAGTTGGAATATACGTCTTTCTACATGCTGTAATTCCTGTCTTGGCAAAGTATTAAGTGAATGTAAACAGGCATTATTACTGTAGCTCATCCTTGTATGATAAATCACTTGTGATGTTCCTCATGTTTAAGTTGTTTTATAGCATCTACTTAATGGCTAAATGTAAAAGACTAAAAAAGGCCATGTTTTCATTCATGAAATAAATAACCACTTAAGTCAAAGAAAAGGACAAAATCAGTCACTGCTTTTAAATCAATCATTTATTTGTTTGTTTGTTTGTTTGTTTATGACTGAAATTGTGTATTATGCATTAATGTTTAACTGTAATAAGCAAAGCAGTGTGTTCAATAGCCTATTAGTTGCAAAACTAGGTACTGACTACTGAATTTCTGACATGGTGACATAACTAATCTGTATGCAACATACTGAAAAACAGGAAAGTGTTGACTGTGTTCTAGATCAATACCCAACCATTACCAAGACAAATCATTGTAAACTAGCACACAAGCGTCAGTGACTGATCTTGACTCACCTTCTCCTGCAGCTGATACTTCTGCAGCTCGTCCAGTATGAAGTCCACCTGCCTGGCGGAGGTCAGAGAGGCGATGTTGCCATCCAGATTCTTACAGTAGTGCTGGGCATTATCATAACTCTCTTTGCTTGCGTTCAGCCTCAGACATGCATCTCCAACCTGACTCCAACCCTCTCCGCACAAATGTGCTGTAAAAAAGCAGAGAAATCCAGGATTCACTGTCCAAACCAGGCCTCCCTCACAAAAGGAGCTTTCTATGTATTATACAGCCAAACATAATTAAATAAATGCTGTTCTTTTGACCTTTCTATTCATTGCAGTAAAAAGGTATCAGGGTTTCCACAAGATATTGAGCTGTTTTCAACATTGATAATAATAAGAAATGTTTCTTGAGCATCAAATCTGCATATAATAATTTCTGAAGGCTCATGTGACACTGAGGACTGGAGTAATGGCTGATGACAATTCTGCTTTGCCATCACAGGATTGCAAAGAATTGTTATCTACAGTACAGTTATTTTAAATTGTAATAATATTTCACAAAATTAATGTATTGTGATCAAATAAATGCAGCCTTCTTTCAAAAACATTTTAAAAATCTTATCAACCCCAAACTTTTGAACAGTAAATGTAAATCAAACTACACCTTAAAATTCAGGACCATGCTACACTCTGGGGTTTGAACTTATTACATTGAGCAGCACTGAATAATTAACGGTGACAATGGTTAACTACAAACACCCACCCCTCAAATTCCTGAAAAGCAAGACAAAAAGAAAAGCATGTGGTCATAGCCAATTATGAAACCACACAGCACTAAAAATAGCATAAAAATAAGCCCTTTCATTTCAACTGTATACTTTATAAAATGTGGTTGATTATACTCTAAGATAAAGGCTGTCATGTGATAAAGAAATAACAGAGCAAAGAAAAAGAACAATACACCCTGGGTTTCTTGACAGGCTGCTCAACCATGAATGGATAAATAGCTCAGAAAAATTGAATAATTACTGCACTTGCAACTGGCCTTCTGGTCCAGGTCAGAACTCATATGTGATGTACTATCCAGCTGCAAAGGTCACACTTTTTCCATGCTTGGATATACACATGTCTTTACTACAGAGATATGTCCTTTGCAAATAAAGTTTTCATTTGTGTGCGTATTTATGCTTTTAAACTGAGCTATCAGTCAGAAATATGACAGCTGAGAAGTGAGTCTGTCTGGCTCATGTCCTTGAGAAGATCATGATATCAGACACAGAGAGACTGCAGAAGAATGACCAGCTTAAACCCTGAACGTATATGAATTATGGTTATTTACTCACTAATTAAACACTCATTTTTGTAAAATCAAGTCACTAAGTGTTTACTTTAAGAAAAATTACAATATGCAGTACATATACATTGAGTTCACGCTGAAATCTTATAGGATTCCAATTTTAATTGAAACCTAAAAACAAACAAAAAACTTTACGAGTTTGAAAAAAGTAATACTGTGATATGCATAAAATGCATAATAACAAATCTTGGTCAAGAAAGTGTAAAAAAAAATGAACCAGTGTGTGTGTGTGCATGCATCTTTACAGGCAGTCTGGAAAAAAACAGAGAATAGGTACAAAGTGTAGGTGGAAAACATTTCTTCCCAAGGGAGACACAAGAATGTTAATAATACATCAAACAACTGCATCACTTCCTGCTCTCAAACTAGATCAGATCAAATAAATCAGGTAGAGATGCCATCAGAGTGTGGAAACCTGTTTCCTTTGTTTTTGCATCTGAGGTGCACAAACTCACATAACATTGAAATTGCTTAAAACAATTTCAGACATTTTTCTAACTTTCCTAAAATTGTGCAATTGTCCAAAATCAGGTCAGCAAACCCAGTGTCAACAAATCTGAATGCACAAAATGATCACAGGTAGAGAGCACTTGTGACTGGCTGGTGTTCTGATTATCTAAAACATGTGGACCATTCCCTGTGCTTTTTTCAGAGCCTAGGTCCATCAAAGAGACAGCTGTGACACTTTTTTGACACTTCCACTACAGTTCCAATGTTTGGGGTCAGTAAGATTTTTTAGAAGTTTCTTATGCTTACCAAGGCTGCATCAAACATACAGTTAAACTGTAATATTTTAAAATGTTATTACAATTTAAAAGAGCTGTTCTTCGTTTGAATAAAGTTCAAATGTAACTTGTTCCTGTGATGACAATGCTGAATTTTCAGCAGTCATCATTCCAATCTTCAGTGCCACTTTATTCTTAGCAA
Organism: Sinocyclocheilus grahami; assembly: GCF_001515645.1. Classification (NCBI taxonomy): domain Eukaryota; kingdom Metazoa; phylum Chordata; class Actinopteri; order Cypriniformes; family Cyprinidae; genus Sinocyclocheilus; species Sinocyclocheilus grahami. The sequence goes on from NW_015505507.1 coordinate 226,552, forward strand.
ATCATTGTAATATGCTGATTTATTGCTCAAGAAACATTTTAATAATTTTAACAGTTGAAAATAGTTGTGCTGCTTAATTTAACTTTTTTTTTGGAAACAGTGATACTTTTTTCCAGGATTCTTTGATAAATAGAAAATGCAAAATAACAAAACTGATTGAAATAGTGAAGAATTCTTCACTATCATTTTAATGTGTCCTTGCTGAATAAAAGTATTAATTTATAATTTTTGTAAGTCTTACTGACCTTACTAAATGATAACCTTGTCAACATTAGTTACACAGAAGAAATATGTACTTTAATTAAGGTTTATATAGACGTGTAATTTCTCTTGTCAGTCTTATCTATTCATCCAACCATCAATCCTTCAACTCACCAGGCAAAGCATGACATTCCTGCTGTTGTGGTTCCCACTGGCAGTTGATGTTCAGTGAGCAACTCCTGCAGTTCACCAGTTTGCTGCAAACCTGCTCACTTCGAACACTGCATTTGGTAAAGTTCTTCACAGACTGAAAAACAAGAGGACGGAAATAAGATAACTTCTGGTTACATATTTTAATGCGACACTGCCAAGTAAATTTACTGTACAACATTGTGTTGCCCTTAAGCAAGAAATCCATGGAAATCCTCTAGAGCATTTGTATGAGGAAGAAACAAGAGAAATCAAGAGGTTACAGATGCTAATTCTCTAAGCCAATCAATCATTTTAGAAGCTCTGTTACTGCATACCTGGCCATTTTTGCGCACACCGGGTCTCCAAATAGAGAGCTGGTGATCAGAAAGCATTGCAGGGGGAGGGTTGAGGTACAGGGGACCTCGAGGGTGGCGGGCGAGCTCAATTGTAAGCTAAATGCAGACAAAACATGGCACAGCATATTTTAATTGTTATAAATGCTTTTAAATCTTTTTAACAGCAGAGTCTCTGTTTGGACATACCATGGAGCAGTTGCTTGAAGAAGAGATGCATTTCTTGTCTTCGCACCATTGGCAGTCATTGGTGTTGGCCGTACAGGAAGCACAGTCTGAAAACTGCTGACACTGCTTATCAGCTGAATCTATGGTCAAAAAAACTAAGAATCATCAGAGACAAGAAAAATATCCACTTATTAGCATAAAACAAAATTGGAGGTTTGGAGGTAACAAGGTTCTGACTCAGAGCTCTCAAGGTGAAACACTTCACAACTGAGGTGAAAAATGAGTGTGTGCAATGACACATGGGTAAGGGCTAAAGTTGAACAGCAGAGGTGGACATGGACAGGGCACAGCAAAATTAAAACCACAGAATCGAGGGGAAGAGCCAAGGACAGAGAAGAAACTTTTGTACTGACTGTGAATTTGTTTATTTCAGACCATGAATAACCATCATACACATAAGTACGGTTGTTCCTGTTCTTTTCTTTTTGGGAGAATGTTTTCTGTTTGTTGTTTTGTTTTCATCATTATTTCTGGGAAAGAGAGGTCACACAGGAACTGGCTTTTGTCTGGAACAGTTTCAAAGAATAAACAACGCGAAAATCCAGGACAAAAATTAACAAAGGATGGGAGAAAAGAAATAGAAGTAACAAAGATTCTTCACACTCGTTTAACAGTTTACTCGACTTAACTGCTAATGTTTCAACATTTATAAACATTTATTTTGATGTGAATATTTTTAAAAAATAAATATGGATGGATGGATGGATAGATAGATTAAAGTTTGGGGTCAGTATTTTTTAAGGAAACATTACATTAATCTAAAGTAACAGTTAAGACTTTTAAAGGGGTCATATGATGCAATTTCAAGTTTTCCTTTCTCTTTGAAGTGTTACAAGCTGTTCGTGAATAGATAAGATCCCTAAAGTTGCAAAGACTAAAGTCTCAAACCCAAAGAGATATTCTTAATAAAAGTTAAGACTGGTCCACACCCTCCTAACACGCCCCCACATGTCTACGTCACTGTGTGGGAAGATTTGCATAACACCGCCCAAATGTTCATTCAAAGAAAGTAGGCGTAATTTTATTGTTCCTGCCACTGCCATGTTGTGAAGACGCTGTGTTTACGCAATGCATAAAAAGACAGTATAAGTCATTATAATCAGTAAATGTGTCCCCACTGGATGCAACGAATGCCTCGTTTATAATGGGTTTTAATGTTTTCGTCTTGTCGGTCCGGCCGGGACACAGCATCACATTATGGTAAGGGGCATAACATTTCCGTCACACGCTTGAGGTATTCTGCCAATCACAGCACACTGGACAGTTGGCCAATCAGACCACACCTCACTTTTCAGACCGATGAGCTTTGTAAAAATCGACGCTTTTCAGAAAGGCAGGGCATAGAGGAGAAACAATAATGTGCAGTATGTGGAAAATAATGTTTTTTTAACCTTAAACCGCATAAACACATTTCATTACACCAAATACACAAAATAATGGTTCTTTTTAGCAACATCATATGACCCTTTTAAATTGTTACAAAGTTTTTACAATAACAAGTGTTTCTTGAACATCAAATCAGAATATTAGATTGTTTTATGAATTATCATGTGACTGAAGACTGGACTAGATGATGCTAAAAATTCAGCTTTGACATCACAGGAATAAATTACATTTTAAATATATGTTTAAATAGAAAACTGCTATTTTCAATTTTAATAATATTTCACAATGTTATTGTTTCGCACTATTTTGATTAAATAAATGCAGTAAGGATGGAGAGATACTTCTTTCGAAAACATTAAAAAGTCCCAACAACCTCAAACGTTTGAATGGTAGTGTGTGTGTGTGTGTGTGTGTGTGTGTGTGTGTGTGTACATAAAAATATAAGGAACATAGTGCATAGTAAAGTACAGTATATAAAGAGAGCAACCACCCAAACAGTGCATGTGTGCAATGATAAACGGCACGATTACAGGTCTCTGAGATACACGCAATACAGAATAATCCATCATGAACTTGTGTGTCATTCCATTACTTAATTAAAGCCCAATCCACCTCTGATAGCACTCCAAACTCCATGCGGTAATTGCAGTAATCCTCTCTGGTCCAGTTTTACCCACAGACAAAAACATCTGTATCCACAATCGCTGGAGTTTGGTTTCATCGCTATCATAATTACATCACAATGAGATTATTAATCGCTGACTGACCTTTTTTTCAGTCAATTATCAACAGGCATTTCCACAGTCAGGCAGGATTTACCCAGTGGAAAACAGGCTGTACGCCATCAAGGTAAAACAGAACATGCGAGAGGCTCTGTATATAAGCCTCCCAATGTATCAAGTGTAAATAGGATTATATGTGGCTTAACAATAATCTCCTGACAGAGGATTTATGGGAAGGAAAAATACTCTCTAGGTTTGCATTTGACATACAGAGCTAACGGTCTATCACAATTGAATGAGATGTACAGTGAACTTCACTCCACTGGGATGGTGATGTGGGATAGTAAACCAGGTGTATAGATATTCCCACAAGTTGAAAGGATGTGTAAACATTTGTTATGGTCAGAGATTTTTCATAAATTACACACTACTGTTCAAAAGTTTGGCGTTGGTAAGATTTTGAAAATGTTTTAAAGTCTTTCATGCTCACAGAGACTGCATTTATTTGATCAAAAATACATTTAAACATTTAAAGCAGTGTAGCATTTGGACCAATCAGACACACAACTTTTTGTTATATTTAACAAATAATATCGAACTCCCCATCACCTAACCAAATGGCCAATTACGAGGGTCTATGGACCCTTCCCCCGAAATGCACCTAACACCTCAGAAAAGCAGAACAGGCCTCTGGTTCCATGGTAACCAATGCTGATATCACTGGTTTTATGGCCTAAAAGGAATGCAGGGGATAAACTCCCTCATTTTCCTCATAAGAAAGGCACAAATGCACAGGAGAAACTGACTTTTCTACTAATTAATTCATAGGAAAACCTTCTTTGAATGAACACCCATTTTCTTCAGGCCATTGTGTATATTATTGCTGTGTTGTATTTAATCTGTCGAGTTATACAGGTTATTAGTAGCATAATCCCTGTTTCCTCTCTACTTCTCCTCACGCCTCAGTGCCAGGCCTAATACGTTGAAGGGCAGCTACCATTGCAACACAATGTAGGCTAACATAAAACTAGAAACAATTCCCACTGTTTCTTTTTCTTTTGACGAGGTATTTGGTGGGTCCCTGCTAGTTTAGCTAACAGCCTAACCCTTGGGTTATGAAGTCTATTGCAGCATCACACACAAGTGAAACCTGCTTAGCCATATCTCTTAGAAAACAACTAAAATAGGTAAAAATGTTCCTTTTTTTTTTTTAGTTCATCTTATTTTATTTCAGTTTCGTCATAGTGACCAAACCCGTGAACCATCAGTAGTATAGCCCGGTCATCAGCTGACCCCTGCTTACGGCCCCTCAACAAAGTTACTCAAACTCTTCCTTTGTGTTCACGAACAAAAAAACATAGCACCTTACCTCACTAGCTGCCTCCCACCAGCTAGTCATACCTTACACGGGCTACACAGCCGTTCCCCTTAGAGATAGTTTAACACCTCTGTACGTACCTGCATTTGCCTTGTGTCTCTCTCTCTCTGGTGTTCCCACAAGTGTGCCAGTATGTCGCAGACATTCCACAGACATCCAGCCCTGGCAGCTCACCAGGACCACCTGGACACTCAGTAGAGCACTGTAATGGACATCATTCAGCTCAAAGCAGCCAACGACCTGCCATGGCAAAGAAAGGAACAGCGAGACTGCGACATAAGCGAACACTTGACCAGCATCATCCTCTCCTCGGCCCACACCCTCAAGGGCCTCAGACAGGAGGTATATGAGCTGAAACTGCAAGTCACAGAATTCTACAGAGAACTGACACCTGGTCAACGAGAGAAAGCACAGAATGGATGCAAAGAACCCCACAGAATGGTGCGACAGAAGGAAATCACCAGTCTTCACAGAGGCTCTAACAGCTGCTAAACACCAGGCGCCGCTGGAAAAAGCCATCACACAGGACTTGAAAAGAGAACTGTTTCACACAAAGTCACTCTTAAAACAACTTATGTGGAACTAAATGAGAGAGACACCACATCTAAGGCCTTACAAGGCCAGCTGCATTCAGCCAGAGCTGAGGTCCAAACCCTGACTCAGCAATTAGAAAGGAGCTTGACTTGGTTCAGAAAGAATTTAAACAGTCCTACCGACTGCGCATAGACTTAAGCAAAAGACAGCAGGTTGAACACCACGTCGCCAGCAGTGCAAGCCCTCCATGCCTGTGCACAGCTACGAAAGGGGGGAAAGGGAGCCAAAGCCTTCTGCTTGACACTTCACAAGTCAGCTCCTTGAAAACCTCTGCAGCTGCAACAAAAAAAAAATTTTCAGGCGAACCGAAGCAACGCAACGAGGTGAATTCAGTGTCACAAATGAACTGAAATATGCTTGCAGACCACAAGGTGAACAGACAGGGAAACACGAAACAGAACTTCCCCTGGCCAGCAGGCCCACCCCCCTCAGCCAAGAGTCTGAACCTGCGAGGGGGGGGGCGAGAGCCACTGTTCACACGTCACCAACCAGCAGCCACAAGGGGGTGGGGCAGGGACTTTTCCAGAGGATCACTGCAGACACACACACCGTGTGACCCCAACGAGCTGGCCAGAGACAACACATCTGGCAACCTAAATACTCTCAGACCCAGAGTCTGAACATGGACTGATCGCTGCCCCAGACACCAAGCAGGGCCGGCGTGAAACTCCCCATGCTTACTACCACAGACTTTGACAAACTTACTCCAAGCTCACGATTACCCTGGGATGGCGGAGGACACCAGCTGCAAGAAGTCATCTAGGCATTAGGGCCTGCCGCACAATGCCTAATCAACAGCTGTGTAACCTGACACAGAAGGCCTTTAACAAGCAGCAAGGCCTCCACTAAAGGTGTTTGTCAAACCCCACTGATTCTGAACTTCACAACTCAGAATCCAAAGCGGGCACCAGAAGGCACCCAGCATTGCCACAATGCAAAACCCTTCTACAGAAAGCCCCTAGCCAGAAGAGGACGGAGCCATCACCATGGCAACGGACCCAGGTTCCAGACCAACCACTGGGAACAGGCGTCCTCATCCTGCAAACACCACGGTATGTCCGACAGCAGTCCACCACAACATCCTCCTCCACACGGGTGCTGAACGGAGGCTACACAAGGACAGCTGGACACGCCTACGTCTGGGTTACAGGAGCTGCTGACACTCGCAAAAGAGCTCCTTGAACAAAACTCAACTAAGGAGTATTGAGAAGGACAAACCTCTGACTCCTTGCCTGCTGCATCACAGCATCAGGCCCCTCCAAGGGAGGAGCATCCCTTGAAACCGGTCGACACCCCTAGAAGCAGCCAGACAACGTTGGATTGAGCAGCGGGCCCACATGCCCAACAGCGAAAGCTCTACCAACACAACTCAGGCAAGCTCAAGTCGGTGCCGCCACAAGAGCCAAGCGACACCGCAAACATCAGATTTCTAGTGACGTTCGGGCAGAACAGAGAGCTAACAACCACCTGCTGCTCTCCTGCCATCATCACTAGGTCAGTCTGAAACTCTCTGCACACTACAAAATCTCCATAACAATTACCTGCAATCCCTGGAACTACCTGCACTCTCACCAGTGAGAGTCTAACCCGGCTGTTCCACATCGTGGGTACCACAGATAGCCTACTGGCTAACAGCATCAACAAAAACATCCTGCCCGGACTAACTCACTTCAGGATGACAGGTGACACAGCCTCGACACCTGCTGCATAAGCTCGAGGACCCACACCTTGCTACAGCCTACATCACCACAGCACCCCACCTGACAGCATCCATCACGGCACCAACAGCCAAAAAGCCACCACTGGCTCCCAGCCGTGAGTGGCAGGTGTGTGTTCGATTGTTCTGCACCTTGACATCGCTCGTTGTTGTCTATTCTATGGACAACAACGTTCGAAAGGGGGGGATTTGTAGCGTCTGGGACACTCCAACACACAATATATATTTTGTTAGCTAGATTTCACAAATACTTTGTAACACCCCAGGACGCCGAACAAGACCCTGGTTTCATGGTAACCCGATACATTTACAACCTTGTGGAATGCGAGCCGGCTCTCATTCTGCTTTCTCCAGAAACAAAGGGACACAAATGCACAGGAGAAATTGACTTTTCTACTAATTAATTCATAGGAAAACCTTCTTTGAATGAACACCCATTTTCTTCAGGCCATTGTGTATATTATTGCTGTGTTGTATTTAATCTGTTGTATTATAGACTATTTTTATTCATGCTTACGATAAACCACTCATTCATATAAGTAACTCTACCATGTCTAGTATCTATGAATTCGTCTTCGGATGATCTAACTGAGAGTGCATATTACATGCTGATACCTCTGCAACATATTGATGTTCTAAGAATCGGTACTAATTTGTGCCTCAACACTCCAGCGAATTACATATGCAAAATACCATGCTTACAGACAAAGAGTCATAAAAATCCTCAGTATTTCCAACCTCCCGCTTGGGATTTCAGCCTTCCTCATTGGACGAACCCATCTTGAGAGGCGTGAATCTCTGCAGGCTTTAAAAGGCCACACTCCATGTGACCCGCCCTGTTCGGTGGTTCAGTGAGATGCTAAGATGAAGATGTGAGAAACGCTCCAGGATACCAAAGCTCGTGCCAGGCTCCGGCCTAGTCCTTTTCATTCATCAAGTGATTCTGACTCAAACTAGCTCTTTTTCATCAACCAACTTCAGCAAGATCTTGGGGCCTTAAGATTGCATCAGGAATCTTTTTCAGACATACGCAAGTATCAAACTTAGTCGATTTAATTGATGCATTAAGTATCAGTTACACCTTTTTACAAGGTTTGTTTGAACTAAGAATCTGACGTTTTCCCTCAGGTTTTAGATCTGCTGAATATGCAAAATGGTTCCATAAATGTCATTCCTTATGTCTCTTTCTTTAGTGCTAAACTTTAACCCTTTCCTATACCAACTGTATGTGTGTGTGTGTGTATGTGTATGTTAGACCGGCTTAATGTGTTTATGTCGTATGTTAGACTAGTTTAAGTGTTTATGTAGTTAATAAAACCTTACTTGTATCACACTTGACGTGTTCATTGTTTACTCATAACCGGAGTCAATAATCATGCAGATTTACGTTACAAACTTATAGAATTGTACAGTAAGAAAGTTATTTCCTTTAACCAGGAAATTAACGTTCTTAGAATTGACAAGACGGTTGACCCTGAGTGGTCAGCTAAATATCTACAGTGGATCTAAAATATGAATAGTTAATTATAACTAGTTATGGTTAATTATTAATATTTCCCCATGAGCTGATTCGCGACAGCAGTAATGTTCTGAAATATTCTTACAATTTAAAACAACTGTTTTCTAATTTTAACATATTTTTTAATTTATTTCTGCAATGGCAAAGCTGAATTTTCAGCAGCCATTACTCCAGTCTTCAGTGTCACATGATCCTCGTATGCTGATTAACTGCTCAAGAAAATGTTTACAAATAGTTGTGCTGCTAAATATTTTTGTGGAAAGCATACACACTATTTTTTGATGAATAGAAAGACAGCATTTATTTAAAGTATAAATATTTTGTAACATTAAAAATGTCTACTGTCACTTTTGATCAATTCAATGCAGCCTTTGCAAGTAAAAATATTAATTTCTTAATTTCTAAAAACATTAAGTGGTAGAGTATCTTCCAGCACCTTAGATCAATATTTCATATCCATTTATTCATTTATTTTTGTTAAATAGCCTTGTAGTAATAATTTAGTCAACCACAAAATAAACCCCTTCAGGGTAAAACAAGGCCCACTTTCACAGACTCCTTCGAACTAGAAATAAATTCAGTGTGAATGTATGATGAAACATGCCTCTAAAACAGGTCACAATACCTCCATAAATGGCCATAAAAGTAATTGTGTAGCCAGTGTTTTAACATAAGCTTTTATAATGATAGGTTCTTACTGGTGCGTGCAGGGCAGGAGGAGGCAGGCAAAGTGTCATTAGCATGGCTGGAGTCCCAGGGTACACAGCGTTCTTCTATCCAGACACAGTGAACACCAGAACCAGAGCTCTGACAAAGATCCACCTCGATGAAGGCCTCACAGTTGGCAGGTTTATACACCAGTACATCATTCAGGATCACACCAGAGAAACCACCAAAAACGTACATTGAGCTGAAGGGGAAGAGAAAACACAGACCTTTTCTATTAGTATTTTAAACTGTGTCTTGCTAAAACATCTTTCCAAAGGAAATGAGAGGATTAGGCCACACATTCATGTGAAAAAAAATTTCTGACGCAAGATGAGTTGTTAACTAAAACTTCAGTGGAAAAAAATAACCAGGGTACAGGAAGAGTGCATATACTGATGGTATCTACAAATGGAAAGAGACCACATCAAGAACTTACCCATTACTGACAACTGCTGTGTGTCCAAAACGATTGACGTCACGATGAAGATTGGGATTTGGAAGAACTGCCCACTCATCACATACTGCAAAGCACACACAAACAAAGTAAAATAAAATAAAAAATAATATCACATTCTATTAGATAAACAGAGAACATTATAATAACTTTATAAAACATTACCTCTTTACCTTATTAGTAATTCGATATAGATATATCTAGTAATATCTGATGTAAAGATGCATGATATATGTCAGTACCATAACAGTTACCGGATAGAAATTGTTACAAAATATATTTATATTGGAAATTTAATTGGTCTGTGTGTGTGTGTGTGTGTGTGTGTGTATATATA
>NW_015505507.1:236546-250887 GCF_001515645.1 Sinocyclocheilus grahami
TATATATATATATATATATATATATATATATATATATATATATATATATATATATAAATGGAAACCGTGAAATATTTTTTCAGGATTCTTTGAAGAACAGAGAGTTCAAATTATATATTTTAAATAAATTTTTTGTAACATTATAAATGTTTTGCTGTCACTTTTTATCAATTTAATTCATCCTTGCTGAATAAAAGTATTTATATTTTATATATTTATATTTAAAAAAATGTTTTGAACAGATTACCTTTGCTTTGCCATCATCTAACAACACATAATCTCTAAAAACAATAAGAAATTAATAACAACATAAAATGACAATTTTATACTGTACATTATAATGTTGTGATGCCTAAACTCACTTGTAGGATTTAAATAACTGTTGTTTTTTTTAAATGTAGTTTATTTATATTAGCCAGAATATTAATATCAGTGCAGAGATATTTTACTCATCAGGAGTGAAAGCAGCAGTGTACTCCATACTCTATGTAAACTAAACCTTTTTACTGACAGAGACATCTGTCTGTTTTGAGATGTACGTGTCTGTCCAGGTTACTTGAGCTCTCTGACATATGTTATTCCCAGGCTGCCAGATCGGACACACTCTCGGCTCGTTACACGCGCTTTAATTCAGTAATTAGCTGTGCTCATGGTCAGTTAATCAACAAGAAGAGGAAACCAAAGACTCTCTTTATATTCTACAGGCTTTCCTGCTAGTAAATGCATTAACGTGCATGCACACAATACATATGCAGACAGATGTGCCAAGAAAACATACAGTATATATACACACTGTTAACATGCCCTTGTGCACAGATGCTGTGTAGCATGTAATTCTTATATAAGAAAACAGCAATATACAGATCACAGGAAAGAGCGAGAAACAGAGAGAGAAACAATTGTCACATCTAACATTTCACAGCCTCCCTATAGCACCACTAATGACAGCATCAGAGATTAACACCACACATTACATGCTCTGAAGCACAGCACTGCATCACAGAGATACCCAACACAACAACATACTGCAGTTCTGTCAAGTGATAGTGAACAAAGATGATTTTATGGCTGCAAAAAAATAAGCCACTGAATACTGAAGACCTTGTTCTCAGACCTTCAGATATTCAGAGCTGCTGAAGTCAAAAGAACATTATAAAGCACTCACTTTTCACCCCAATTTTACTCTGTCACTACAATAAAAAAGAAATATAAATACACAAAAACTACCGTCCACAAATTTGGTGTCTGTATCATTTTTAAATATTTTTGAAAGAAGTCTATGCTCACCAAAGCACCATTTATTTGATCAAAACTACAGTAAAAATAATATTAATGCAAAATAATATTACAATTTAAAATCATGTTATATATATATATATATATATATATATATATATATATATATATATATATATATATATATATATCAATCAGTGTTTCCCCTGCCATTGTATTAAGGGGGTGGCCAGCCCCCCCAAACGTACCCCCCGCCCCCCTAGAAGGTCAAGTTCATTTTATTTTATTTTCTCTATAGCGCCAGATCACAAAATAAGTAATTTAAAGTTACCTTTCCTATAGAACAGGTCTATACCTTGTTCTTTTATCAATCAAACTAAATAGCCTTATGTTATTTATCTTATTTACACGACAGCATGTAATTTCTGTTTCTATGTTACATGGTCGCGCTCTCTGTATCGCGCACAGCAGATTTCTGCCCCGATGCGCACACACAAGTGAGCACACTCCCACTTCCACTAGTATTTGTAAATATTAAGCGGCAAAACGATGATTTAAATATGAATTCTGCGTGTCTCTGTGTTAATGAATGGCGCAGATGCGCGGTTTTGTTTACTACTCGTACTGAAACGCTCGTGACGCTTGCAGTGATATTAACGTCTGCCGTCTTACTAATGAGGACATAAATACATAAACAACATCTCCAGAACTGCTCTGAGAGTCACTTCGTGAGCATTTTACCGTTTCATTTGAGTAAAACTATCCTCATCATATCACATAAACACATGTATGTAAAGGTATTCACGGCAACCAGTCAAAATAAAAGTTTGGTTAAACTGAAGACATTGCGGCAGAAATATATTACTATTGTTCAGTAGAATGTACGTAATAGGCCACTACAACTACTAAAATTATTAAAACCTTATTTTTCAGCAATAATCATACAATATTTCTTCAATGTTTTAATTGTAATATTAAATCCCCTTTATTTTTCCAAAAATATATTTTTTTAATTTTCATTAATTAAAAGATCAATTAAATTATTGTTTTATTATTACCCCCCTCCTTATTATTTATTTGGAAACCATGATACATTTTTTCAGGACTCATTTGATTTATTTGAAATAGAAATCTTTTGTAACATTATAAATGTCCTTACAATTTCATGCTATAGAGTTTCAAAAGCCATCACACACTTTCTTAGTCAACACAGACTGCCACAGCATTACTATGTAAATTTGGCATTTACCCCTCAGAGTTCTCAGGCAAACAGGGAGCGGAGAAAGTATGGCCAGGTTGCAAACCGCTCTCTTGAGTGCAGTACTGATCAAGCTGCTGTTTAACTAAGATCACACAAGCATACACATAAAATTTCACCTCAGAAAACAGACCAAATTACCACGCAAAGAGGATTTAGCTAATCTCTGACCTCCTGCGAACAAGTTAATGGACACTGGACATGACATGAACAGACATGATTTGATAAAGAAAATATTGTCCAAGAATGTCAGGAAGACTTTGTTCATTATAACTGGGTTTTTCTTTCTCATTGTTTGCCATATATGGATTAATCAGTAGTAATATTATGGGAACAATCTGGCTTTAACCGTATCATACACCTTGACACCTTAACATCAATGCAGTCTTATAAATTGCTGTGGAAGCAATCACTGTTAGAGTGCAAAGTGAATTGAAATACCACTCTATCACCATCAACTGATGTAGCTTTATGAAAATTCTGTCATTAATTAGTCACCCTCGTGTCGTAAGACCTTCGTTAATCTTCGGAACACAAATTAAGTTATTTTTGATTAAATCCAAGAGCTTTCTGACCCTGCATAGACGTTCAAGGTCAAAAGCTTCAAAGGACAAGGACGTAGCTTCAAAATCAATGTTGAACCACAGATTTTAACAATGTCCTTACTACTTTTCTGGACCTTGAACGTGGTAGTTCCGTTTCTGTCTGTGGAGGACCAGAAATCTCTCGGATTTCATCAAAAATGTCTTAATTTGTGTTCATCACCAGTGTTGGGCAGTAACGCATTACTTAGTAACGGGTTACTGTAATTTGATTACTATTTTAGTAAAGGAGTAATTTAACGCGTTACAATTTTCAAAATAGTAATTATAGTATAGTTACAAGCCGAGGTCTCTATACGTTACTGCCGCGTTACATTGCTGACAGAATGCAGTGTTTTATAATCTGGAGATTGTAAAAAGGATGTAGCACACTCACTGTCGAGTCAAGTGCCAGTGGATTAGAGACCTGCTCTCCCGCGAGACCCGCGGCGCGGGACAAGATGGGCGAGTCCTGGTTTAGGCGCGTAGACACTCGTGTGTGTGCGGGATGCGGGAGAATAAAATGATTCACGGGACTCCCGCAAAATAGAAATATCTAAACATAAAATATCTAAAACAAATAAATACTTATTCATCTATTGCACAAAAGCAACATGAACTAATATAAAATATAAACGTTTAACAGGTGCAAGCATATGCAGAGTTTCTATTTAGGCTAGAACACATGCTCTCTGCGTTAAGCAATGCAGTGCTGAAATTTGCGTGCTCATGAATCCTCTCATTATAACACACGAATTGTAGACATTATGAAAGATTCATTATGCATATATTTATTGTGTTATAACAGAGATTTGGGAGATTGCAATGAACTGAGATGTCTTTTAGTGATTATTAAGGCAGCGCTCTTTGCTGGCATTCTGCCATGCCAAACCATGCACGCAGCAGCCGCTTGCTTTAGTTAAAAATAACAGGGTTCTGTGAATGTTGATGCTTTAATAACAAATATTTATCGGGAGCGTGTATGCTGGGATTTCATACATTTCATGGAGAAAAAAGTAACGTAACTAGCAATGTAACTAATTACTAATTACTTTTGAAATAAAGTAATCAGAACAGTAACGTGATTACTTTTAAAAGGAGTAATAAGTAATAAAGAATCTGATTACATTTTCAGAGTAACTTGCCCAACACTGTTCATCACAAAGAATTAGCAAAACTTGTGTTTCCGAACTTTCCCAGGGAATGTATGAACTGCAGTGAACTGCAAGGCAGTCTGAATCCAAAGATCATGTCACATCCTGTCTCCTGGGATTGCATTCATCTGACTGATTTTTGAATGCAGCATAGATGTACTGTTTACTTCACTGCCTATGATATTGCACTATCCTGCACGTTCAATTCCGTGACAGTTGAGATAAAAAAAAAAAGATGGCTTTTGAAAGTTTTGGTTGGTGGTCAGTTTGAGTGTAAACGTATGATTTGACAAACTTTTTCCATATTTGATGTTATTTCTAGCAACAAAAAAAAAAAAAACAGTCGTTGCAGATCACTAAATTATTATACTGCTTCAGAGGTTTGTCCGAAATCAGTTTAGGGAGGTATTACCTTCATGTATAAATGTTTTTGGACACAGCCACTGTCTTCGTCCATCACAGTTCGGTCAAACATTGTACACTATCCCACAGTCTTCTGGCTGGAATAATTCATTACTTCAATAAATCTGGTCTAATTTCTACAGATCTAAAGATGACATTCATATTCTCTCAAATGGTAAAACCGCTCCTGATAGCCATCGTTGGCTCTGCCTAGATTTAATTTCCTCACAGGATATTGGCTCAACTCCCATTGCTAAGGTACAGGAGACAAAGAAACCGAGTGAAGAAACACTGGATGACAGGAACAGATAGAGCAGAGGTAGAGAACAGGAGATGCATTAGGAAGGAAATCAAACCCCTTTTAATTGCAAGCTTAATAAAATATGTTTTTGTGCCGAGGCAATCTGCTACCTAGTCTGCTGGTTGTATTAAAACAAAAGGTCTGTGCAGAAAAAAACACAGCTTCACAACGCCTCTCAGCCAGAGCGCTACAATTTTAATTAGGGTTCATTTTCCCTGAATCTAATTAGAAGTACGAGAGTGGGGGAAGACATGGAAAGAGGGTACGCAAATGAAAACTGCTTTCCGTGTCATCCTGAATTCAGTCCCTCATTGCGAGAAAAACTGCATAAAAAGAGCTAATAATGCCCCTTCTCTCTCCTCAAAAGTTGAGTCAGAGTAAAAATAAGAAGAAAGAAAGAGAAATGAATGGTGAGATGGAGTGTGCTCTTGAGCAAAAATAGGTGAGGGTTGAGGACAGGACAGGGAACTTGCCACAGGTGGGAATTAAATAACATTAAAAAGCTCATTAATGCAAACGAATGAAGAGTAAATTAGGCCCAATTCGCATTCTGGGAAAGTACATACTGCATACTTTATAGTGTGTACTGTATGCACTCTAGTTAGACAGTATGCCACAACTTGGGACAGACCATCATATCATATACCGTTTTTGTTTACAAGTCATGCATGTAGCTAAGTTATGAAAAATGAAAAGAAAAAAATAGTACAAATCTTGTACTATGTCCCACATACTATGATTTGGCAAGCATTAATCTTCACTTAATACCGTTTAGGAAAATATGCAAATTGAGTAGTAACCAAAATGAAGTTATTTTGGATATGTGACAATGTCAGTCTGAAAACTGACAGACAACATTTCAGACATTAGCACAAGGGATTTCGCGACAACATTTCAGTTCTGTTTATTAATGAGGATGTCAGAATATGACTTGATTAAAGGGGTCATATGATGCAATTTAAATTTTTCCTTTCTCTTTGGAGTGTTACAAGCTCATGGTGCATAAAGAAGATCTGTAAAGTTGCAAAGACCAAAGTCTCAAATCCAAAGAGATATTATTTATAAAAGTTAAGAGTCAACCACTCCTACCTAAAACGGCTCGTTCTAACACGCCCCCACATGTCTACGTCACGATGTGGGAAGATTTGCATAACGCCGCCCAAATGTTCACGCAAAGAAAGAAGGTGTAACTTTAATTCTTGCTGTTGCCTCTGCTGCCATGTTGTGGAGTTGCTGTGTGTTTCGTTGTGAAAGTAAAACTACTTTGTTTGGCCTTCCAAAAGAGGACACAACTAGAAATCAGTGGTTAAGTTGTATTTACAACACTGTTCCAGAACAGTTCAACCCAAATATTCAGATGTGTGCAGCGCATTTTATGGAGGACGAGGACTGTTTCCTGAACCAGTAGCCTACAATGCGTCTGTGGCAAAAAGGCTGTTTCTATAAAGTTGGGCAGTTCCAACTTTGCAAGGACAGTCTGGCGCTTCTGACTCACATAATCTATGGCATTTCACTTGATCACAGCGGGCCAATTATAAAAGAGCACAATCACTCCACTCAGTGCAAACATAAACAGTCCAATAAACAGTCATTTAAATAAAAATAGCATTTTACAAGGTATAAAGTCAAGAAAAGAGTTTGTTCGTCACTTCAGTTTGTTTCATAACACTGCAGCAGGTTGGAAGGGCTGCCCTCTGTATCCTCAATGTTAAGAACAGAAGACCAACAGTTATGAGCAATTCCAGGAGCATTTCCAGAAAGCCTGCTGGTGATTAGAAAATGGCCTAATATGCTACTTTAATGAATTAAGTGAATGGAGCAGATTTTAGGCCAGTGCTTTAGTGGTAGTGATAGATATGTGGACAGACCAGTATGTGTAAAGCCAGTCAAGGCTGTCCAAGCGAACTTGTGCAATCAGACAAAGTGGCTTGAGCGCACAGAGCCAACCCAGACTCAAGCCAAAAATGACCACTCCCTAAGACCAGAACAGAACCAGCAAGGTCCAATGAGTCCACAAGCCGTTGATGCTACTTGAGCTGCAAAATTCTGTGCAAACATACTGCAGTAGAGCAGCGCCAGGTGGAAGTGATAGTTGCTAGTCTACATTTACAGAAGTATGAAACACTGTGGGAGGAATTCGCAAAGAATGAGCACAATCTCTTACTTCCTCGCATCCTTTCTCTTGCCCTCCCCTGGCTCCACAACCTCCTTGTCTGAGGTACTGTAAAAGATATTCATAAAATAACAGACACCATCTGGCCTGCTGGCATTCACAGCTTTTTATGAGGATTTAATGATGGCTAAATATTACTGTCAGCACTGAAAGGAACACTTTAAATCATTCACTGATATTCCTCGTAAAAGTACCATTCAAAAACCCACATTAGCCAAAGTTGCCAAAGGCCATAGTAAGCCTATAGTGTGTGGATCATGCTCTACTGGGACAAAGTAAGCCATAGAGAATATCAAACAACAGTCGTAAAATTCATCGTTGGCTTGCAGGAGAAAAGTTGCGTATGTTAATTGGTGTTTAATATTTTAAGGTAAGTGCAATGTAACACATGCTGTGCACTCTTTGTTCTCCAAATCAGCCCATTATAAATGGTTATTTAAAGTGTTGTCAACGTTTACAGTGCCTGACTCTGCAGAAGAAAGTTTTGTGAACTTGAAAAGACTACAAGGAAAAATAATTTCATACGTTTTTTTTAAAGCTCTGTGGCACAGCACCACCCTGTGAGTGAAGAAATGAAAGTGTACCACCAGATACCTTCAGACAGATGCCTATGGCCAGACATTATACCACAGAGGTTAAAGGTTTCAGAAGCAATCCATCACAGAGGTCTTGCCTTGAGAAAGGTCATACTGAGGATATCTGTAAACCTACATTAACAGCCCCTCAGCTGCGTGTGTGCTTACAGATTTACAAATGATCTGCATGACTGCAGCAACACACATACACGCTCTGTTCCAAAACCTAGCAAGTCGCCTTGCTGGACTGCATGCAGCCTACATAAACAGCTGCCTTCTAAGGCCAAAAGCATACTTCGTTTTTATGCATCAGCAAAGTATGTGCAAAGCCAGATTTTTCTAACCATGCAAATTCTGTATGCTTAGCTCACCTTGAATAATTTTGTGAGTGCGAGAGTGTGTGTGTGTGTGTGTGTGTGTGTGTGTAAATAAGTTGCTCCACAAGTTGCCAACACTAAAGAAACTGTAGAGATGGAACAATAACATCATCAAACTATTTATGCCTGCGTTGACGAGCACTTGACAAGAACTACAAGTTGCACACTGAAGACTTGACTTGATTTTAACATTTTGGCTTTAACATGTTGGTAACATTGTGATACTCTAATAAGCCTAAAATACATAGCACGCACAAATACTGTGTAAAAACATCCCTTCATAATTATATAAAAAATTGTATCAATATATTCTGTAGTAAAATAAATTGCAAACAAATAGGCTCTGTCCCAATTGGCACACTTGTTGTGTAAGGGTGTAGAAGTCATCTTGCATACTTGCAATGGTCGTCGCATATGTATGTCTATGAAGCGTCACCATTTGTAATTTAGCGTTAAGAAACCCAAGCTCGCTGGAAAAATTTGCCTGTGGCGACATTTCTGCAAAATGGCATTACGTTGCTTCTTGCACATTTTGCAACACTTTTAAAGAGTGGCACTAAAAGCATGTTCAGTTTTATCTGAAACAGATTAATGTAAATCTGGTAACGGTTTATCACGTTGGTTGTTGGGTGTTTTACAGCAGTTCAAAACTTCAACGTCTAGTGAGTGGCACTAAAAGTTAAATTATCGATGTTGATGAAAATAATGTACCACTTAAATTAAACCTAACTGATATTATTAGCAATGCAAACGTGACACCAAAACACATTTGCAGAAGCAACCATGCCATTTGAGCTTGCTTCTACATGTCTTCTATCTTTTTTTTGTGACTCTCGTTTCAAGCAACTCCAGAGAACTCTGCATTGCAAGTATAATGCCCTACCAGGTGAGCTACCGAGCAAGTTTACTACATCAGAAAAGCTGTACATATGGAGCTAGTTATGTGATGCAAACATCAAAATGTATCAGTTTACAAATCACGTTCTATGGTAAAAGTGTTTAAAGATCATAACATAGTACTGTGCAAGGAACCATACAAAAATAGGTCTTTATTAAACAATAATCTGCCCCTGTAATTAAACTTTGTGTGAAAGTTATAAATGATGGCTGTGTTGTATTTCCACTAGTGTTCCTTTCAGCTGGAAGCCGCAGTGAATTGTATGGTAAATTTTTGAATTTTGTAAAAATGTAGAGGTACATTTTTCCAGTGAGCCTAGGTTGGCATTTAGGTTTCAAAAAAAGTGTGCTGCATTTGGGACATAACTGACATTTTGTTCACTTTCCCATCTTTTTTTTTCTTACAGGCACAATGCATTCTGAAATTGTCGTTAGAATTTGACCAATGAAGGAAGCTTAAAGGGCAGCTAAATTATACCATTCAAACTGGCTTCATGTCTTTAGCATATAATGCCTTAAAATCATGTCTACATAAGCAGTTTACTAAGTTTTGGAACAGAGCCACAGACACTCACTTCCAAATGTGAAAAGTGAGAGCACTGATGAGGTGGTATGTGGACTATTTAAAGGTTCTGCACTGGGAGGTCTTCCATGAGGGTACCACCAAAGATCTGATTACAGACACCACACATGCAGTCACTGCATTCTGTATGTGTCTCGCTTGCATATGTCAGCAATATTCTGGGAAATTCCATTATGGCTTATCAGCTTTCTGTAATGAACTGTGAGTAATATCACACTGCAGCAGCTTGAACGAAATGAAACAATTTACAGTAACTGTACCACTGTGTGTGCATGCATTCTGTTTCTCATAACACGTCACTAAATCCATTCATACTGAAGAGTCATAAAATATTATGTGTATGATAAATGAATCCAAAGTGTGGTAGTTTTGTATGTTATAAAGCTTCATTAAATATGAAGTGCAAAAAATTCCAAACAATGGCACTATTATTATTTTTTACAGAAGAATCACTATTATTGCAATTCCACACTTTACTTTTAAGGAAGTACTAGTGTAATCAAAGAAAGGAGGTCACAGGTGGTTCATACCGATGTCATAGGACAGGAAGTCAGAGGAGAAGCATTTGGCCCCATTACTGAGTGAGGTGTCATTATGAGTGTTTCCCCCGAACACCAGCAGAACTCCACTGATCAGCACAGTGGAGTGGAGGTATCTTGCCAGACCGCTTTCCTTCAGAATAAACCTGGGGAGAAGCAAATACACATCTCATTGGCTATTGTAATGCAGTGTATGCGTGAGTGTTTAGCTTATGGGATGGAACAGTTGGTCTGAAGGTCGCTCTCCACAGGCTAGGTCAGATACGCAGACGGGCGCCATCAGTAATATGGCAACACAGAGACATTTACCCACACACAGAAACACACACGTATGCATAAGCACTTGTGCACACACAATCACAAATTCACAAAACTCACATTGTCTCACATGAAGAACCAGACATGTTCAGCATTACATAGTAAAAGTTATTGGTTTGTTTCAAGTCAGTAATAATAACTGAACAGTAAGAAATTCAGATTGTTTTAGTAACTGTTTTTTATTCACTAAAAATAACCATTCAGTTAGGAATCAAGACTACACTGAATCGTTCATTCAGGAATCAGACTACACTGGTCACGCTGAATGTTTTTGA
The DNA here is from genome assembly GCF_001515645.1 of Sinocyclocheilus grahami. NCBI lineage: Eukaryota > Metazoa > Chordata > Actinopteri > Cypriniformes > Cyprinidae > Sinocyclocheilus > Sinocyclocheilus grahami. Next base: position 247,216 of record NW_015505507.1, read on the forward strand.
TAAACATAAAAGTTGTTTATTCATGAATCAGACTAAGGCCCAATCCCAATTCTATTTTATACCCCTTCCCCTTCCGCTACCCCTCCGCCTACCCCTTCCCCTTGTCCCTTGAAACAGAGTGGGTGTGGGTAGGGGTGAAAATATTCCCCTAAGGATTGGGACAGCACTACTATGCCGTCACACGTCATCATACTTCGTCTAGCTCCTTCAATACACACACCTATACTGGTGTGCATTAGAGCCTTTAATTACCATTCTATATTAATGCGCTGCTTACTGACACACACACACACACATATCAGAGAATGCGCAGCTCACACATCCAGGAGCAAAGATACTTGTCAATGCTGTACCACGAATTTTATTAATAACAGTTTAAATACTGAATCGCGACATTATATTTTCCAGCAACAAGAGGATAAAATCGCTGTTTTTGAAGTAAACTCACTCTAAAAAGAGAAATGCACAGACGCACATACACGCAACTTTCATCTCTCTCTCTCTCTCTCGCTGTCTCTCTCTCTCGAATTGGCAATATTTGAGAAAAGGGTTTAGCGATTTATAATTATTGGGGGGGCTAGAACCCCTCAATGTCTATGGTGGTTATCGCCCTGATCAGACATGACAATATGTTATGGCACTATTGTAATGATATGACGTTAGCAAAAATTTATTTGAGTAACATGATCGTAAATATGAACTCACGATTGAAAGTAACATAAAACAAATTATTACTTTTCGTTAAAATCTTTATTAATGCCAAAAATGCTTACATTTATGTGTCTTTTTGTTAGCTCGGGCAGCCATGTTGCCGCTGAAGCCGGTTTACGCTGAGATAATTCATACCCCTTCGTTTGAAGTGTGGTCCTGAAAATTCTTCATTTGAAGGGCTATCTGGCCCTTCCCCTTACCCCTACCCCTCCAACCAAAAGAGAATCGAGACACCCCTACCCCTTCACGTGAACGCGCGAAACGGAGGGGTAGGGGAAAGGGGAAGGGCTAAGGGGTAGAATTGGGATTGGGCCTAAATGGGCTGTACTGTATAGTTTTGATTCACTAGAAAGAACTGGCTTCTAAGAATAATCCGTTCTCGAATCAGACTACACAGGTCATACTATATGTTTTTGAATCATCAAAAAAGTGTATTTGTGCAATAATCATATGACACTTGTCACACTGATAGTTTTAATTCTCTAAAAACAACCCACTCACAAGTGTTGTTCACTCACTATTCAGACTAAACAAGCCTTGCTGTAAGATTTTGATTTACTAAGAAGAACCAGCTCTTAAAGGGGTCATATGATGTTGCTAAAAAGAACATTATTTTGTGTATTTGGTGTAATGAAATGTGTTTATGCAGTTTAAGGTAAAAAAAACACATTATTTTCCACATACTGTACATTATTGTTTCTCCTCTATGCCCCACCTTTCTGAAATGCGTCGATTTTTACAAAGCTCATCGGTCTGAAAAGAGAGGTGAGCTCTGATTGGCCAGCTATCCAGTGCATTGTGATTGGCCGAATACCTCAAGCGTGCGACGGAAATGTTACGCCCCTCACCATACTGTGATGATGCCCTGTCAGGCCGGAGCGATGATTCAAAAACATGAAAACCCATTATAAATGAGGCATTTGTTGCATCCAGTGGGGACATAATTACGGATTCTAATGACTTATACTGTCTTTTTACATGTTGCATCGCGCCGCGTAAACATAAAACCATGTCTGCATTTGTGATCGGAGAAATGACAAACAACAAGCGCTACTCTACACTGCTCAAAACTTGCATTTGAATCGTCAGTGGCAAATTGTGTACAGTCTGTGAAAAAAATACAGTCTACGAGTCAGAACAGCCGGCATTGTAGTCTACTCTACCAGGATCAGGAAACAGTCCTCCATAAAATGCGCTGCACACATCTGAATATTTGGGTTGAACTGTTCTGGAACAGTGTTGTAAATACAACTTAACCACTGATTTCTAGTAGTGTCCTCTTTTGGAAGACCAAACAAAGTAGTTTCGCTTTCACAACGAAACACAGCGTCACACACGGCAGCCTTGAGTGAGCGGAGGCCGGTGGCTAGAGTGAGTGGTGGCTGGCGAATTCGATGAAGGAGCGGCTGGCGGGCTTGCAGCAACGACATGTGACGACCCTGGGCTGGACTTCGTTTCGTCCACGGTGAAAGCCGATCCAGCGATCCACAGTGCGAAGTTGATGTATTTCCTCAGTGACCAGCACAGATCAGCTCCAGGCATGACGAAGCAGATATCGTCCTCTTTTGGAAGGCCAAACAAAGTAGTTTTGCTTTCACAACGAAACACACAGCGCCTTCACGACATGGCGGCAGCAACAATACTACAGCGAGAATAAAAGTTACACCTTCTTTCTTTGCGTGAACATTTGGGCGGCGTTATGCAAATCTTCCCACATCGTGACATAGACATGTGGGGGCGTGTTAGAACGAGCCGTTTTATTTAGGCGTGGTTGACTATTAACTTTTATAAAGAATATCTCTTTGGAGATTGAGTCTTTACAACTTTACAGATCTTCTTTATGCACCAAGAGCTTGTAGCACTCCAAAGAGAAAGGAAAAATTTAAATCGCATCATATGACCCCTTTAAGAGTCATTCATTTATGAATCAGACTTGTATTTGTATGTTTTTGAAACAGACTACACAGATCACGCTAAATCAGTTGTTCACTTGTGAATCAGACAACACAGGCCTTGCTGTATGGTTTTGATTCATGAAAATGAACCAGCTCCTACGCGTCATTCATTTATAAAAAAAAAAAATTATTTTCAGATTCCAAAAAATGTACAAAAATATATACTTTCTTAAAATCTTCTCTAAAGTTCTAACTTCAAAAAGGCACAATGGGTTCCTAAACTCCTTTCGCGTTCCATCTCATGTGTCATATCTGCTTCAACCTCATTGTGTTTGTATGTGTGAGAATAAGCACTCTGTGTCACTCTGCATCCACTCAGCACTCCTCTCTACACTCTGTCAAACACCCCGAGCCCTGTAAGCGAAGCGTTGTTTGATGCATTGTGCAGCTCCTTTCACTTACTTTGCCAATCAAAAGCCAGAGAGTGAGGAACGCACAGTCAGACTTCTGTGTGTGTGTGTGTGCAAGTGAGAAATCCTTGCGTTTAAGGGTACGAAAGCTTTTAGAGACAGGTTTCACCGTTAGGCCAAGCAAAGAGACAGTAAATATAAAGGCAAAGGGGAAAAAAACTGGGCATGTGTCTCTTTTTTTAATGACTTCCATCTGCAAGCGCAGAAGATAGTGACGTTCTAGGAGAAAATGGATACAAATGCTTTCTTTGTGCAGCCGACAACTTTTAAGAGAACCGTCTTTGAGTGTGAAAAGGAACGAACGTGAGAAAGAAACCTCAAATTAACTTCTACCACTACTTTGTGCTTTGTCTAAGCTTCAAGAAGTGTTCCATAGCATTCATAAAGTCAGTGGTGGTACCACTGGGTTCAACTGTAGGCCAAACACTACGTTAATAATAACAAATGTCATAACATTTCCAAGTTAGTTTTGGAGTTAAAAGGGAAAGAGTGTAATATCTGCACCATTAGCAGCACCAAAAGTGGCTACAATCCATTTGTTTTACTAACCAGACAGGACCAGATTTGAGAACATTGCTGGAAACTGGAGGGGGGGG
>NW_015505507.1:250897-251555 GCF_001515645.1 Sinocyclocheilus grahami
TGATGTTTGGCATGATAGGACCGGGGAGGTAGAGAGAGGGGGGGAGGGGGGGGGGGGGGGGGGGGGGGGGGGGGGGGGTAAAGGTGACAGATGAATGTTAACACCAAAGATCTTCTCTATCATCCCTTTAACACCGTTCATTACTTTCATTACTTTACATTACAATGTAACAAGGACAGCTTAAAATGGTGTAACCAAAAACAGTAATTCCAGTTGGTGCACAAATTACACACTTCCTTGCTCTTAAACCAGCCTAAACTGGTTCTTAGTAGGGCTGTGCGATATGGAAAAAAAAAAACTATCGCGATTTCTTTTATCAATTTTGCGATTTCGATTTTAATCACGATTTTGACACACACAGACATTCTTTACAGTCATTAATGCATTCAGTATGAATTTGAAACATATTTCCAAAAGAAAACCAATTAGAGCTTTATCAAGAAGCTGTAACATGTCTCTAGAACAGACATAAGGCAAAATAATCACTAAGTAAAGGTGTAACAAAATGTCCGTGTCCAGGGATTTTTTTTGCCATGCATTGGTCATAGAGCTCTTTGTGGCGTTGCCTCAGATGTTGAACTAGATTTGTTGCGCCAAGTTCACACATACTCCGTCTGCAGTGTGTATACAGTATGTGTATGCGGTGCAGAAGCAGCAC